>NW_027137191.1:0-115384 GCF_040869045.1 Eurosta solidaginis
CGACGTCTCCGTTCTCGTGTAGCCTACATATTGCGTTTTTTTTTTTAATTTGCTTACCGGGCTAAAGGTTAGCATGTTTAAAATACGTAAGTCGTTTTGTTCATCAAATTTAAGTAGATAACTCATCAGTTGTTTGCATCAGAGCGATAATTTTTGAGATAGTTATTAAAACTGTTTAAAGGTTGTCAAACGTTGTTTCTCGTTGTATATCCTTTAATTCTAGAGTTAAATTGATAAATAACGTGTACGAATTTGTTTAACGCATTTGTTTTGGTTACTCGACGTCTCCGTTCTCGTGTAGCCTACATATTGCGTTTTTTTTTTTAATTTGCTTACCGGGCTAAAGGTTAGCATGTTTAAAATTCGTAAGTCGTTTTGTTCATCAAATTTAAGTAGATAACTCATCAGTTGTTTGCATCAGAGCGATAATTTTTGAGATAGTTATTAAAACTGTTTAAAGGTTGTCCAACGTTGTTTCTCGTTGTACATCCTTTAATTCTAGAGTTAAATTGATAAATAACGTGTACGAATTTGTTTAACGCATTTGTTTTGGTTACTCGACGTCTCCGTTCTCGTGTAGCCTACATATTGCGTTTTTTTTTTAATTTGCTTACCGGGCTAAAGGTTAGCATGTTTAAAATACGTAAGTCGTTTTGTTCATCATATTTAAGTAGATAACTGATCAGTTGTTTGCATCAGAGCGATAATTTTTGAGATAGTTATTAAAACTGTTTAAAGGTTGTCAAACGTTGTTTCTCGTTGTATATCCTTTAATTCTAGAGTTAAATTGATAAATAACGTGTACGAATTTGTTTAACGCATTTGTTTTGGTTACTCGACGTCTCCGTTCTCGTGTAGCCTACATATTGCGTTTTTTTTTTAATTTGCTTACCGGGCTAAAGGTTAGCATGTTTAAAATACGTAAGTCGTTTTGTTCATCAAATTTAAGTAGATAACTCATCAGTTGTTTGCATCAGAGCCATAATTTTTGAGATAGTTATTAAAACTGTTTAAAGGTTGTCCAACGTTGTTTCTCGTTGTATATCCTTTAATTCTAGAGTTAAATTGATAAATAACTTGTACGAATTTGTTTAACGCATTTGTTTTGGTTACTCGACGTCTCCGTTCTCGTGTAGCCTACATATTGCGTTTTTTTTTTAATTTGCTTACCGGGCTAAAGGTTAGCATGTTTAAAATACGTAAGTCGTTTTGTTCATCATATTTAAGTAGATAACTCATCAGTTGTTTGCATCAGAGCGATAATTTTTGAGATAGTTATTAAAACTGTTTAAAGGTTGTCAAACGTTGTTTCTCGTTGTATATCCTTTAATTCTAGAGTTAAATTGATAAATAACGTGTACGAATTTGTTTAACGCATTTGTTTTGGTTACTCGACGTCTCCGTTCTCGTGTAGCCTACATATTGCGTTTTTTTTTTAATTTGCTTACCGGGCTAAAGGTTAGCATGTTTAAAATACGTAAGTCGTTTTGTTCATCATATTTAAGTAGATAACTCATCAGTTGTTTGCATCAGAGCGATAATTTTTGAGATAGTTATTAAAACTGTTTAAAGGTTGTCAAACGTTGTTTCTCGTTGTATATCCTTTAATTCTAGAGTTAAATTGATAAATAACGTGTACGAATTTGTTTAACGCATTTGTTTTGGTTACTCGACGTCTCCGTTCTCGTGTAGCCTACATATTGCGTTTTTTTTTTAATTTGCTTACCGGGCTAAAGGTTAGCATGTTTAAAATACGTAAGTCGTTTTGTTCAACAAATTTAAGTAGATAACTCATCAGTTGTTTGCATCAGAGCGATAATTTTTGAGATAGTTATTAAAACTGTTTAAAGGTTGTCAAACGTTGTTTCTCGTTGTATATCCTTTAATTCTAGAGTTAAATTGATAAATAACGTGTACGAATTTGTTTAACGCATTTGTTTTGGTTACTCGACGTCTCCGTTCTCGTGTAGCCTACATATTGGGTTTTTTTTTTAATTTGCTTACCGGGCTAAAGGTTAGCATGTTTAAAATACGTAAGTCGTTTTGTTCATCATATTTAAGTAGATAACTCATCAGTTGTTTGCATCAGAGCGATAATTTTTGAGATAGTTATTAAAACTGTTTAAAGGTTGTCAAACGTTGTTTCTCGTTGTATATCCTTTAATTCTAGAGTTAAATTGATAAATAACGTGTACGAATTTGTTTAACGCATTTGTTTTGGTTACTCGACGTCTCCGTTCTCGTGTAGCCTACATATCGCGTTTTTTTTTTTTTAATTTGCTTACCGGGCTAAAGGTTAGCATGTTTAAAATACGTAAGTCGTTTTGTTCATCAAATTTAAGTAGATAACTCATCAGTTGTTTGCATCAGAGCGATAATTTTTGAGATAGTTATTAAAACTGTTTAAAGGTTGTCAAACGTTGTTTCTCGTTGTATATCCTTTAATTCTAGAGTTAAATTGATAAATAACGTGTACGAATTTGTTTAACGCATTTGTTTTGGTTACTCGACGTCTCCGTTCTCTTGTAGCCTACATATTGCGTTTTTTTTTTAATTTGCTTACCGGGCTAAAGGTTAGCATGTTTAAAATACGTAAGTCGTTTTGTTCATCATATTTAAGTAGATAACTCATCAGTTGTTTGCATCAGAGCGATAATTTTTGAGATAGTTATTAAAACTGTTTAAAGGTTGTCAAACGTTGTTTCTCGTTGTATATCCTTTAATTCTAGAGTTAAATTGATAAATAACGTGTACGAATTTGTTTAACGCATTTGTTTTGGTTACTCGACGTCTCCGTTCTCTTGTAGCCTACATATTGCGTTTTTTTTTAATTTGCTTACCGGGCTAAAGGTTAGCATGTTTAAAATACGTAAGTCGTTTTGTTCATCATATTTAAGTAGATAACTCATCAGTTGTTTGCATCAGAGCGATAATTTTTGAGATAGTTATTAAAACTGTTTAAAGGTTGTCAAACGTTGTTTCTCGTTGTATATCCTTTAATTCTAGAGTTAAATTGATAAATAACCTGTACGAATTTGTTTAACGCATTTGTTTTGGTTACTCGACGTCTCCGTTCTCGTGTAGCCTACATATTGCGTTTTTTTTTTAATTTGCTTACCGGGCTAAAGGTTAGCATGTTTAAAATACGTAAGTCGTTTTGCTCATCAAATTTAAGTAGATAACTCATCAGTTGTTTGCATCAGAGCGACAATTTTTGAGATAGTTATTAAAACTGTTTAAAGGTTGTCAAACGTTGTTTCTCGTTGTATATCCTTTAATTCTAGAGTTAAATTGATAAATAACGTGTACGAATTTGTTTAACGCATTTGTTTTGGTTACTCGACGTCTCCGTTCTCGTGTAGCCTACATATTGCGTTTTTTTTTTTATTTGCTTACCGGGCTAAAGTTTAGCATGTTTAAAATACGTAAGTCGTTTTGTTCATCAAATTTAAGTAGATAACTCATCAGTTGTTTGCATCAGAGCGATAATTTTTGAGATAGTTATTAAAACTGTTTAAAGGTTCTCAAACGTTGTTTCTCGTTGTATATCCTTTAATTCTAGAGTTAAATTGATAAATAACGTGTACGAATTTGTTTAACGCATTTGTTTTGGTTACTCGGCGTCTCCGTTCTCGTGTAGCCTACATATTGCGTTTTTTTTTAAATTGCTTACCGGGCTAAAGGTTAGCATGTTTAAAATACGTAAGTCGTTTTGTTCATCATATTTAAGTAGATAACTCATCAGTTGTTTGCATCAGAGCGATAATTTTTGAGATAGTTATTAAAACTGTTTAAAGGTTGTCAAACGTTGTTTCTCGTTGTATATCCTTTAATTCTAGAGTTAAATTGATAAATAACGTGTACGAATTTGTTTAACGCATTTGTTTTGGTTACTTGACGTCTCCGTTCTCGTGTAGCCTACATATTGCGTTTTTTTTTTAATTTGCTTACCGGGCTAAAGGTTAGCATGTTTAAAATACGTAAGTCGTTTTGTTCATCATATTTAAGTAGATAACTCATCAGTTGTTTGCATCAGAGCGATAATTTTTGAGATAGTTATTAAAACTGTTTAAAGGTTGTCAAACGTTGTTTCTCGTTGTATATCCTTTAATTCTAGAGTTAAATTGATAAATAACCTGTACGAATTTGTTTAACGCATTTATTTTGGTTACTCGACGTCTCCGTTCTCGTGTAGCCTACATATTGCGTTTTTTTTTTATTTGCTTACCGGGCTAAAGTTTAGCATGTTTAAAATACGTAAGTCGTTTTGTTCATCAAATTTAAGTAGATAACTCATCAGTTGTTTGCATCAGAGCGATAATTTTTGAGATAGTTATTAAAACTGTTTAAAGGTTCTCAAACGTTGTTTCTCGTTGTATATCCTTTAATTCTAGAGTTAAATTGATAAATAACGTGTACGAATTTGTTTAACGCATTTGTTTTGGTTACTTGACGTCTCCGTTCTCGTGTAGCCTACATATTGCGTTTTTTTTTTAATTTGCTTACCGGGCTAAAGGTTAGCATGTTTAAAATACGTAAGTCGTTTTGTTCATCAAATTTAAGTAGATAACTCATCAGTTGTTTGCATCAGAGCTATAATTTTTGAGATAGTTATTAAAACTGTTTAAAGGTTGTCAAACGTTGTTTCTCGTTGTATATCCTTTAATTCTAGAGTTAAGTTGATAAATAACGTATACGAATTTGTTTAACGCATTTGTTTTGGTTACTCGACGTCTCCGTTCTCGTGTAGCCTACATATTGCGTTTTTTTTTTAATTTGCTTACCGGGCTAAAGGTTAGCATGTTTAAAATACGTAAGTCGTTTTGTTCATCAAATTTAAGTAGATAACTCATCAGTTGTTTGCATCAGAGCGATAATTTTTGAGATAGTTATTAAAACTGTTTAAAGGTTGTCAAACGTTGTTTCTCGTTGTATATCCTTTAATTCTAGAGTTAAATTGATAAATAACGTGTACGAATTTGTTTAACGCATTTGTTTTGGTTACTTGACGTCTCCGTTCTCGTGTAGCCTACATATTGCGTTTTTTTTTTTAATTTGCTTACCGGGCTAAAGGTTAGCATGTTTAAAATACGTAAGTCGTTTTGTTCATCAAATTTAAGTAGATAACTCATCAGTTGTTTGCATCAGAGCGATAATTTTTGAGATAGTTATTAAAACTGTTTAAAGGTTGTCAAACGTTGTTTCTCGTTGTATATCCTTTAATTCTAGAGTTAAATTGATAAATAACGTGTACGAATTTGTTTAACGCATTTGTTTTGGTTACTCGAAGTTTCCGTTCTCGTGTAGCCTACATATTGCGTTTTTTTTTTTAATTTGCTTACCGGGCTAAAGGTTAGCATGTTTAAAATACGTAAGTCGTTTTGTTCATCACATTTAAGTAGATAACTCATCAGTTGGTTGCATCAGAGCGATAATTTTTGAGATAGTTATTAAAACTGTTTAAAGGTTGTCCAACGTTGTTTCTCGTTGTACATCCTTTAATTCTAGAGTTAAATTGATAAATAACGTGTACGAATTTGTTTAACGCATTTGTTTTGGTTACTCGACGTCTCCGTTCTCGTGTAGCCTACATATTGCGTTTTTTTTTTAATTTGCTTACCGGGCTAAAGGTTAGCATGTTTAAAATACGTAAGTCGTTTTGTTCATCAAATTTAAGTAGATAACTCATCAGTTGTTTGCATCAGAGCGATAATTTTTGAGATAGTTATTAAAACTGTTTAAAGGTTGTCAAACGTTGTTTCTCGTTGTATATCCTTTAATTCTAGAGTTAAATTGATAAATAACGTGTACGAATTTGTTTAACGCAATTGTTTTGGTTACTCGACGTCTCCGTTCTCGTGTAGCCTACATATTGCGTTTTTTTTTTTAATTTGCTTACCGGGCTAAAGGTTAGCATGTTTAAAATACGTAATTCGTTTTGTTCGTCAAATTTAAGTAGATAACTCGTCAGTTGTTTGCATCAGAGCGAAAATTTTTGAGATAGTTATTAAAACTGTTTAAAGGTTGTCAAACGTTGTTTCTCGTTGTATATCCTTTAATTCTAGAGTTAAATTGATAAATAACGTGTACGAATTTGTTTAACGCATTTGTTTTGGTTACTCGACGTCTCCGTTCTCGTGTAGCCTACATATTGCGTTTTTTTTTAATTTGCTTACCGGGCTAAAGGTTAGCATGTTTAAAATACGTAAGTCGTTTTGTTCATCATATTTAAGTAGATAACTCATCAGTTGTTTGCATCAGAGCGATAATTTTTGAGATAGTTATTAAAACTGTTTAAAGGTTGTCAAACGTTGTTTCTCGTTGTATATCCTTTAATTCTAGAGTGAAATTGATAAATAACGTGTACGAATTTGTTTAACGCATTTCTTTTGGTTACTCGACGTCTCCGTTCTCTTGTAGCCTACATATTGCGTTTTTTTTTAATTTGCTTACCGGGCTAAAGGTTAGCATGTTTAAAATACGTAAGTCGTTTTGTTCATCAAATTTAAGTAGATAACTCATCAGTTGTTTGCATCAGAGCGATAATTTTTGAGATAGTTATTAAAACTGTTTAAAGGTTGTCAAACGTTGTTTCTCGTTGTATATCCTTTAATTCTAGAGTTAAATTGATAAATAACGTGTACGAATTTGTTTAACGCATTTGTTTTGGTTACTTGACGTCTCCGTTCTCGTGTAGCCTACATATTGCGTTTTTTTTTTAATTTGCTTACCGGGCTAAAGGTTAGCATGTTTAAAATACGTAAGTCGTTTTGTTCATCATATTTAAGTAGATAACTCATCAGTTGTTTGCATCAGAGCGATAATTTTTGAGATAGTTATTAAAACTGTTTAAAGGTTGTCAAACGTTGTTTCTCGTTGTATATCCTTTAATTCTAGAGTTAAATTGATAAATAACGTGTGCGAATTTGTTTAACGCATTTGTTTTGGTTACTCGACGTCTCCGTTCTCGTGTAGCCTACATATTGCGTTTTTTTTTTAAACTTGCTTACCGGGCTAAAGGTTAGCATGTTTAAAATACGTAAGTCGTTTTGTTCATCAAATTTAAGTAGATAACTCATCAGTTGTTTGCATCAGAGCGATAATTTTTGAGATAGTTATTAAAACTGTTTAAAGGTTGTCAAACGTTGTTCCTCGTTGTATATCCTTTAATTCTAGAGTTAAATTGATAAATAACGTGTACGAATTTGTTTAACGCATTTGTTTTGGTTACTCGACGTCTCCGTTCTCGTGTAGCCTACATATTGCGTTTTTTTTTTAATTTGCTTACCGGGCTAAAGGTTAGCATGTTTAAAATACGTAAGTCGTTTTGTTCAACAAATTTAAGTAGATAACTCATCAGTTGTTTGCATCAGAGCGACAATTTTTGAGATAGTTATTAAAACTGTTTAAAGGTTGTCAAACGTTGTTTCTCGTTGTATATCCTTTAATTCTAGAGTTAAATTGATAAATAACGTGTACGAATTTGTTTAACGCATTTGTTTTGGTTACTCGACGTCTCCGTTCTCATGTAGCCTACATATTGCGTTTTTTTTTTAATTTGCTTACCGGGCTAAAGGTTAGCATGTTTAAAATACGTAAGTCGTTTTGTTCATCATATTTAAGTAGATAACTCATCAGTTGTTTGCATCAGAGCGATAATTTTTGAGATAGTTATTAAAACTGTTTAAAGGTTGTCAAACGTTGTTTCTCGTTGTATATCCTTTAATTCTAGAGTTAAATTGATAAATAACGTGTACGAATTTGTTTAACGCATTTGTTTTGGTTACTCGACGTCTCCGTTCTCGTGTAGCCTACATATTGCGTTTTTTTTTTAATTTGCTTACCGGGCTAAAGGTTAGCATGTTTAAAATACGTAAGTCGTTTTGCTCATCAAATTTAAGTAGATAACTCATCAGTTGTTTGCATCAGAGCGATAATTTTTGAGATAGTTATTAAAACTGTTTAAAGGTTGTCAAACGTTGTTTCTCGTTGTATATCCTTTAATTCTAGAGTTAAATTGATAAATAACGTGTACGAATTTGTTTAACGCATTTGTTTTGGTTACTCGACGTCTCCGTTCTCTTGTAGCCTACATATTGCGTTTTTTTTTAATTTGCTTACCGGGCTAAAGGTTAGCATGTTTAAAATACGTAAGTCGTTTTGTTAATCATATTTAAGTAGATAACTCATCAGTTGTTTGCATCAGAGCGATAATTTTTGAGATAGTTATTAAAACTGTTTAAAGGTTGTCAAACGTTGTTTCTCGTTGTATATCCTTTAATTCTAGAGTTAAATTGATAAATAACGTGTACGAATTTGTTTAACGCATTTGTTTTGGTTACTTGACGTCTCCGTTCTCGTGTAGCCTACATATTGCGTTTTTTTTTTAATTTGCTTACCGGGCTAAAGGTTAGCATGTTTAAAATACGTAAGTCGTTTTGTTCATCATATTTAAGTAGATAACTCATCAGTTGTTTGCATCAGAGCGATAATTTTTGAGATAGTTATTAAAACTGTTTAAAGGTTGTCAAACGTTGTTTCTCGTTGTATATCCTTTAATTCTAGAGTTAAATTGATAAATAACGTGTACGAATTTGTTTAACGCATTTGTTTTGGTTACTCGACGTCTCCGTTCTCCTCGTGTAGCCTACATATTGCGTTTTTTTTTTAATTTGCTTACCGGGCTAAAGGTTAGCATGTTTAAAATACGTAAGTCGTTTTGTTCATCAAATTTAAGTAGATAACTCATCAGTTGTTTGCATCAGAGCGATAATTTTTGAGATAGTTATTAAAACTGTTTAAAGGTTGTCAAACGTTGTTTCTCGTTGTATATCCTTTAATTCTAGAGTTAAATTGATAAATAACGTGTACGAATTTGTTTAACGCATTTGTTTTGGTTACTCGACGTCTCCGTTCTCGTGTAGCCTACATATTGCGTTTTTTTTTTTAATTTGCTTACCGGGCTAAAGGTTAGCATGTTTAAAATACGTAAGTCGTTTTGTTCATCATATTTAAGTAGATAACTCATCAGTTGTTTGCATCAGAGCGATAATTTTTGAGATAGTTATTAAAACTGTTTAAAGGTTGTCAAACGTTGTTTCTCGTTGTATATCCTTTAATTCTAGAGTTAAATTGATAAATAACGTGTACGAATTTGTTTAACGCATTTGTTTTGGTTACTCGACGTCTCCGTTCTCGTGTAGCCTACATATTGCGTTTTTTTTTTAATTTGCTTACCGGGCTAAAGGTTAGCATGTTTAAAATACGTAAGTCGTTTTGTTCAACAAATTTAAGTAGATAACTCATCAGTTGTTTGCATCAGAGCGATAATTTTTGAGATAGTTATTAAAACTGTTTAAAGGTTGTCAAACGTTGTTTCTCGTTGTATATCCTTTAATTCTAGAGTTAAATTGATAAATAACGTGTACGAATTTGTTTAACGCATTTGTTTTGGTTACTTGACGTCTCCGTTCTCGTGTAGCCTACATATTGCGTTTTTTTTTTAATTTGCTTACCGGGCTAAAGGTTAGCATGTTTAAAATACGTAAGTCGTTTTGTTCATCATATTTAAGTAGATAACTCATCAGTTGTTTGCATCAGAGCGATAATTTTTGAGATAGTTATTAAAACTGTTTAAAGGTTGTCAAACGTTGTTTCTCGTTGTATATCCTTTAATTCTAGAGTTAAATTGATAAATAACGTGTACGAATTTGTTTAACGCATTTGTTTTGGTTACTCGACGTCTCCGTTCTCGTGTAGCCTACATATTGCGTTTTTTTTTTAATTTGCTTACCGGGCTAAAGGTTAGCATGTTTAAAATACGTAAGTCGTTTTGTTCATCAAATTTAAGTAGATAACTCATCAGTTGTTTGCATCAGAGCTATAATTTTTGAGATAGTTATTAAAACTGTTTAAAGGTTGTCAAACGTTGTTTCTCGTTGTATATCCTTTAATTCTAGAGTTAAGTTGATAAATAACGTGTACGAATTTGTTTAACGCATTTGTTTTGGTTACTCGACGTCTCCGTTCTCGTGTAGCCTACATATTGCGTTTTTTTTTTAATTTGCTTACCGGGCTAAAGGTTAGCATGTTTAAAATACGTAAGTCGTTTTGTTCATCAAATTTAAGTAGATAACTCATCAGTTGTTTGCATCAGAGCGATAATTTTTGAGATAGTTATTAAAACTGTTTAAAGGTTGTCAAACGTTGTTTCTCGTTGTATATCCTTTAATTCTAGAGTTAAATTGATAAATAACGTGTACGAATTTGTTTAACGCATTTGTTTTGGTTACTTGACGTCTCCGTTCTCGTGTAGCCTACATATTGCGTTTTTTTTTTTAATTTGCTTACCGGGCTAAAGGTTAGCATGTTTAAAATACGTAAGTCGTTTTGTTCATCAAATTTAAGTAGATAACTCATCAGTTGTTTGCATCAGAGCGATAATTTTTGAGATAGTTAGTAAAACTGTTTAAAGGTTGTCAAACATTGTTTCTCGTTGTATATCCTTTAATTCTAGAGTTAAATTGATAAATAACGTGTACGAATTTGTTTAACGCATTTGTTTTGGTTACTCGACGTTTCCGTTCTCGTGTAGCCTACATATTGCGTTTTTTTTTTTAATTTGCTTACCGGGCTAAAGGTTAGCATGTTTAAAATACGTAAGTCGTTTTGTTCATCACATTTAAGTAGATAACTCATCAGTTGGTTGCATCAGAGCGATAATTTTTGAGATAGTTATTAAAACTGTTTAAAGGTTGTCCAACGTTGTTTCTCGTTGTACATCCTTTAATTCTAGAGTTAAATTGATAAATAACGTGTACGAATTTGTTTAACGCATTTGTTTTGGTTACTCGACGTCTCCGTTCTCGTGTAGCCTACATATTGCGTTTTTTTTTTAATTTGCTTACCGGGCTAAAGGTTAGCATGTTTAAAATACGTAAGTCGTTTTGTTCATCAAATTTAAGTAGATAACTCATCAGTTGTTTGCATCAGAGCGATAATTTTTGAGATAGTTATTAAAACTGTTTAAAGGTTGTCAAACGTTGTTTCTCGTTGTATATCCTTTAATTCTAGAGTTAAATTGATAAATAACGTGTACGAATTTGTTTAACGCAATTGTTTTGGTTACTCGACGTCTCCGTTCTCGTGTAGCCTACATATTGCGTTTTTTTTTAAATTTGCTTACCGGGCTAAAGGTTAGCATGTTTAAAATACGTAAGTCGTTTTGTTCATCAAATTTAAGTAGATAACTCATCAGTTGTTTGCATCAGAGCGATAATTTTTGAGATAGTTATTAAAACTGTTTAAAGGTTGTCAAACGTTGTTTCTCGTTGTATATCCTTTAATTCTAGAGTTAAATTGATAAATAACGTGTACGAATTTGTTTAACGCATTTGTTTTGGTTACTCGACGTCTCCGTTCTCGTGTAGCCTACATATTGCGTTTTTTTTTTTAATTTGCTTACCGGGCTAAAGGTTAGCATGTTTAAAATACGTAAGTCGTTTTGTTCAACAAATTTAAGTAGATAACTCATCAGTTGTTTGCATCAGAGCGACAATTTTTGAGATAGTTATTAAAACTGTTTAAAGGTTGTCAAACGTTGTTTCTCGTTGTATATCCTTTAATTCTAGAGTTAAATTGATAAATAACGTGTACGAATTTGTTTAACGCATTTGTTTTGGTTACTCGACGTCTCCGTTCTCATGTAGCCTACATATTGCGTTTTTTTTTTAATTTGCTTACCGGGCTATAGGTTAGCATGTTTAAAATACGTAAGTCGTTTTGTTCATCATATTTAAGTAGATAACTCATCAGTTGTTTGCATCAGAGCGATAATTTTTGAGATAGTTATTAAAACTGTTTAAAGGTTGTCAAACGTTGTTTCTCGTTGTATATCCTTTAATTCTAGAGTTAAATTGATAAATAACGTGTACGAATTTGTTTAACGCATTTGGTTTGGTTACTCGACGTCTCCGTTCTCTTGTAGCCTACATATTGCGTTTTTTTTTAATTTGCTTACCGGGCTAAAGGTTAGCATGTTTAAAATACGTAAGTCGTTTTGTTCATCATATTTAAGTAGATAACTCATCAGTTGTTTGCATCAGAGCGATAATTTTTGAGATAGTTATTAAAACTGTTTAAAGGTTGTCAAACGTTGTTTCTCGTTGTATATCCTTTAATTCTAGAGTTAAATTGATAAATAACGTGTACGAATTTGTTTAACGCATTTGTTTTGGTTACTTGACGTCTCCGTTCTCGTGTAGCCTACATATTGCGTTTTTTTTTTTATTTGCTTACCGGGCTAAAGGTTAGCATGTTTAAAATACGTAAGTCGTTTTGTTCATCATATTTAAGTAGATAACTCATCAGTTGTTTGCATCAGAGCGATAATTTTTGAGATAGTTATTAAAACTGTTTAAAGGTTGTCAAACGTTGTTTCTCGTTGTATATCCTTTAATTCTAGAGTTAAATTGATAAATAACGTGTACGAATTTGTTTAACGCATTTGTTTTGGTTACTCGACGTCTCCGTTCTCGTGTAGCCTACATATTGCGTTTTTTTTTTTAATTTGCTTACCGGGCTAAAGGTTAGCATGTTTAAAATACGTAAGTCGTTTTGTTCATCAAATTTAAGTAGATAACTCGTCAGTTGTTTGCATCAGAGCGACAATTTTTGAGATAGTTATTAAAACTGTTTAAAGGTTTGTCAAACGTTGTTTCTCGTTGTATATCCTTTAATTCTAGAGTTAAATTGATAAATAACGTGTACGAATTTGTTTAACGCATTTGTTTTGGTTACTTGACGTCTCCGTTCTCGTGTAGCCTACATATTGCGTTTTTTTTTTTAATTTGCTTACCGGGCTAAAGGTTAGCATGTTTAAAATACGTAAGTCGTTTTGTTCAACAAATTTAAGTAGATAACTCATCAGTTGTTTGCATCAGAGCGATAATTTTTGAGATAGTTATTAAAACTGTTTAAAGGTTGTCAAACGTTGTTTCTCGTTGTATATCCTTTAATTCTAGAGTTAAATTGATAAATAACGTGTACGAATTTGTTTAACGCATTTGTTTTGGTTACTCGACGTCTCCGTTCTCGTGTAGCCTACATATTGCGTTTTTTTTTTAATTTGCTTACCGGGCTAAAGGTTAGCATGTTTAAAATACGTAAGTCGTTTTGTTCATCAAATTTAAGTAGATAACTCATCAGTTGTTTGCATCAGAGCGATAATTTTTGAGATAGTTATTAAAACTGTTTAAAGGTTGTCAAACGTTGTTTCTCGTTGTATATCCTTTAATTCTAGAGTTAAATTGATAAATAACGTGTACGAATTTGTTTAACGAATTTGTTTTGGTTACTCGACGTCTCCGCTCTCGTGTAGCCTACATATTGCGTTTTTTTTTTAATTTGCTTACCGGGCTAAAGGTTAGCATGTTTAAAATACGTAAGTCGTGTTGTTCATCAAATTTAAGTAGATAACTCATCAGTTGTTTGCATCAGAGCGACAATTTTTGAGATAGTTATTAAAACTGTTTAAAGGTTGTCAAACGTTGTTTCTCGTTGTATATCCTTTAATTCTAGAGTTATATTGATAAATAACGTGTACGAATTTGTTTAACGCATTTGTTTTGGTTACTCGACGTCTCCGTTCTCGTGTAGCCTACATATTGCGTTTTTTTTTAATTTGCTTACCGGGCTAAAGGTTAGCATGTTTAAAATACGTAAGTCGTTTTGTTCATCAAATTTAAGTAGATAACTCATCAGTTGTTTGCATCAGAGCGATAAATTTTGAGATAGTTATTAAAACTGTTTAAAGGTAGTCAAACGTTGTTTCTCGTTGTATATCCTTTAATTCTAGAGTTAAATTGATAAATAACGTGTACGAATTTGTTTAACGCATTTGTTTTGGTTACTCGACGTCTCCGTTCTCGTGTAGCCTACATATTGCGTTTTTTTTTTTTAATTTGCTTACCGGGCTAAAGGTTAGCATGTTTAAAATACGTAAGTCGTTTTGTTCATCAAATTTAAGTAGATAACTCATCAGTTGTTTGCATCAGAGCGATAATTTTTGAGATAGTTATTAAAACTGTTTAAAGGTTGTCAAACGTTGTTTCTCGTTGTATATCCTTTAATTCTAGAGTTAAATTGATAAATAACGTGTACGAATTTGTTTAACGCATTTGTTTTGGTTACTCGACGTCTCCGTTCTCTTGTAGCCTACATATTGCGTTTTTTTTTTAATTTGCTTACCGGGCTAAAGGTTAGCATGTTTAAAACACGTAAGTCGTTTTGTTCATCAAATTTAAGTAGATAACTCATCAGTTGTTTGCATCAGAGCGATAATTTTTGAGATAGTTATTAAAACTGTTTAAAGGTTGTCAAACGTTGTTTCTCGTTGTATATCCTTTAATTCTAGAGTTAAATTGATAAATAACGTGTACGAATTTGTTTAACGCATTTGTTTTGGTTACTCGACGTCTCCGTTCTCGTGTAGCCTACATATTGCGTTTTTTTTTTAATTTGCTTACCGGGCTAAAGGTTAGCATGTTTAAAATACGTAAGTCGTTTTGTTCATCAAATTTAAGTAGATAACTCATCAGTTGTTTGCATCAGAGCGATAATTTTTGAGATAGTTATTAAAACTGTTTAAAGGTTGTCAAACGTTGTTTCTCGTTGTATATCCTTTAATTCTAGAGTTAAATTGATAAATAACGTGTACGAATTTGTTTAACGCATTTGTTTTGGTTACTCGACGTCTCCGTTCACATGTAGCCTACATATTGCGTTTTTTTTTTAATTTGCTTACCGGGCTAAAGGTTAGCATGTTTAAAATACGTAAGTCGTTTTGTTCATCATATTTAAGTAGATAACTCATCAGTTGTTTGCATCAGAGCGATAATTTTTGAGATAGTTATTAAAACTGTTTAAAGGTTGTCAAACGTTGTTTCTCGTTGTATATCCTTTAATTCTAGAGTTAAATTGATAAATAACGTGTACGAATTTGTTTAACGCATTTGTTTTGGTTACTCGACGTCTCCGTTCTCGTGTAGCCTACATATTGCTTTTTTTTTTTAATTTGCTTACCGGGCTAAAGGTTAGCATGTTTAAAATACGTAAGTCGTTTTGTTCATCATATTTAAGTAGATAACTCATCAGTTGTTTGCATCAGAGCGATAATTTTTGAGATAGTTATTAAAACTGTTTAAAGGTTGTCCAACGTTTTTTCTCGTTGTACATCCTTTAATTCTAGAGTTAAATTGATAAATAACGTGTACGAATTTGTTTAACGCATTTGTTTTGGTTACTCGACGTCTCCGTTCTCGTGTAGCCTACATATTGCGTTTTTTTTTTAATTTGCTTACCGGGCTAAAGGTTAGCATGTTTAAAATACGTAAGTCGTTTTGTTCATCAAATTTAAGTAGATAACTCATCAATTGTTTGCATGAGAGCGATAATTTTTGAGATAGTTATTAAAACTGTTTAAAGGTTGTCAAACGTTGTTTCTCGTTGTATATCCTTTAATTCTAGAGTTAAATTGATAAATAACGTGTACGAATTTGTTTAACGCATTTGTTTTGGTTACTCGACGTCTCCGTTCTCGTGTAGCCTACATATTGCGTTTTTTTTTTAATTTGCTTACCGGGCTAAAGGTTAGCATGTTTAAAATACGTAAGTCGTTTTGTTCATCATATTTAAGTAGATAACTCATCAGTTGTTTGCATCAGAGCGATAATTTTTGAGATAGTTATTAAAACTGTTTAAAGGTTGTCAAACGTTGTTTCTCGTTGTATATCCTTTAATTCTAGAGTTAAATTGATAAATAACGTGTACGAATTTGTTTAACGCATTTGTTTTGGTTACTCGACGTCTCCGTTCTCATGTAGCCTACATATTGCGTTTTTTTTTTTAAATTTGCTTACCGGGCTAAAGGTTAGCATGTTTAAAATACGTAAGTCGTTTTGTTCATCATATTTAAGTAGATAACTCGTCAGTTGTTTGCATCAGAGCGATAATTTTTGAGATAGTTATTAAAACTGTTTAAAGGTTGTCCAACGTTGTTTCTCGTTGTACATCCTTTAATTCTAGATTTAAATTGATAAATAACGTGTACGAATTTGTTTAACGCATTTGTTTTGGTTACTCGACGTCTCCGTTCTCTTGTAGCCTACATATTGCGTTTTTTTTTTAATTTGCTTACCGGGCTAAAGGTTAGCATGTTTAAAATACGTAAGTCGTTTTGTTCATCAAATTTAAGTAGATAACTCATCAGTTGTTTGCATCAGAGCGATAATTTTTGAGATAGTTATTAAAACTGTTTAAAGGTTGTCAAACGTTGTTTCTCTTTGTATATCCTTTAATTCTAGAGTTAAATTGATAAATAACGTGTACGAATTTGTTTAACGCATTTGTTTGGGCTAAAGGTTAGCATGTTTAAAATACGTAAGTCGTTTTGTTCATCAAATTTAAGTAGATAACTCGTCAGTTGTTTGCATCAGAGCGACAATTTTTGAGATAGTTATTAAAACTGTTTAAAGGTTGTCAAACGTTGTTTCTCGTTGTATATCCTTTAATTCTAGAGTTAAATTGATAAATA
Source organism: Eurosta solidaginis (assembly GCF_040869045.1). Taxonomy (NCBI): domain Eukaryota; kingdom Metazoa; phylum Arthropoda; class Insecta; order Diptera; family Tephritidae; genus Eurosta; species Eurosta solidaginis. Next base: position 16,592 of record NW_027137191.1, read on the forward strand.
ACGTGTACGAATTTGTTTAACGCATTTGTTTTGGTTACTCGACGTCTCCGTTCTCTTGTAGCCTACATATTGCGTTTTTTTTTAAATTTGCTTACCGGGCTAAAGGTTAGCATGTTTAAAATACGTAAGTCGTTTTGTTCATCAAATTTAAGTAGATAACTCATCAGTTGTTTGCATCAGAGCGATAATTTTTGAGATAGTTATTAAAACTGTTTAAAGGTTGTCAAACGTTGTTTCTCGTTGTATATCCTTTAATTCTAGAGTTAAATTGATAAATAACGTGTACGAATTTGTTTAACGCATTTCTTTTGGTTACTCGACGTCTCCGTTCTCTTGTAGCCTACATATTGCGTTTTTTTTTTAATTTGCTTACCGGGCTAAAGGTTAGCATGTTTAAAATACGTAAGTCGTTTTGTTCATCATATTTAAGTAGATAACTCATCAGTTGTTTGCATCAGAGCGATAATTTTTGAGATAGTTATTAAAACTGTTTAAAGGTTGTCAAACGTTGTTTCTCGTTGTATATCCTTTAATTCTAGAGTTAAATTGATAAATAACGTGTACGAATTTGTTTAACGCATTTGTTTTGGTTACTCGACGTCTCCGTTCTCGTGTAGCCTACATATTGCGTTTTTTTTTTAATTTGCTTACCGGGCTAAAGGTTAGCATGTTTAAAATACGTAAGTCGTTTTGTTCATCATATTTAAGTAGATAACTCATCAGTTGTTTGCATCAGAGCGATAATTTTTGAGATAGTTATTAAAACTGTTTAAAGGTTGTCAAACGTTGTTTCTCGATGTATATCCTTTAATTCTAGAGTTAAATTGATAAATAACGTGTACGAATTTGTTTAACGCATTTGTTTTGGTTACTTGACGTCTCCGTTCTCGTGTAGCCTACATATTGCGTTTTTTTTTTAATTTGCTTACCGGGCTAAAGGTTAGCATGTTTAAAATACGTAAGTCGTTTTGTTCATCATATTTAAGTAGATAACTCATCAGTTGTTTGCATCAGAGCGATAATTTTTGAGATAGTTATTAAAACTGTTTAAAGGTTGTCAAACGTTGTTTCTCGTTGTATATCCTTTAATTCTAGAGTTAAATTGATAAATAACGTGTACGAATTTGTTTAACGCATTTCTTTTGGTTACTCGACGTCTCCGTTCTCTTGTAGCCTACATATTGCGTTTTTTTTTTAATTTGCTTACCGGGCTAAAGGTTAGCATGTTTAAAATACGTAAGTCGTTTTGTTCATCATATTTAAGTAGATAACTCATCAGTTGTTTGCATCAGAGCGATAATTTTTGAGATAGTTATTAAAACTGTTTAAAGGTTGTAAAACGTTGTTTCTCGTTGTATATCCTTTAATTCTAGAGTTAAATTGATAAATAACGTGTACGAATTTGTTTAACGCATTTGTTTTGGTTACTCGACGTCTCCGTTCTCGTGTAGCCTACATATTGCGTTTTTTTTTAATTTGCTTACCGGGCTAAAGGTTAGCATGTTTAAAATACGTAAGTCGTTTTGTTCATCAAATTTAAGTAGATAACTCGTCAGTTGTTTGCATCAGAGCGACAATTTTTGAGATAGTTATTAAAACTGTTTAAAGGTTGTCAAACGTTGTTTCTCGTTGTATATCCTTTAATTCTAGAGTTAAATTGATAAATAACGTGTACGAATTTGTTTAACGCATTGGTTTTGGTTACTCGATGTCTCCGTTCTCGTGTAGCCTACATATTGCGTTTTTTTTTAATTTGCTTACCGGGCTAAAGGTTAGCATGTTTAAAATACGTAAGTCGTTTTGTTCATCAAATTTAAGTAGATAACTCGTCAGTTGTTTGCATCAGAGCGACAATTTTTGAGATAGTTATTAAAACTGTTTAAAGGTTGTCAAACGTTGTTTCTCGTTGTATATCCTTTAATTCTAGAGTTAAATTGATAAATAACGTGTACGAATTTGTTTAACGCATTGGTTTTGGTTACTCGACGTCTCCGTTCTCGTGTAGCCTACATATTGCGTTTTTTTTTAATTTGCTTACCGGGCTAAAGGTTAGCATGTTTAAAATACGTAAGTCGTTTTGTTCATCAAATTTAAGTAGATAACTCGTCAGTTGTTTGCATCAGAGCGACAATTTTTGAGATAGTTATTAAAACTGTTTAAAGGTTGTCAAACGTTGTTTCTCGTTGTATATCCTTTATTTCTAGAGTTAAATTGATAAATAACGTGTACGAATTTGTTTAACGCATTTGTTTTGGTTACTCGACGTCTCCGTTCTCTTGTAGCCTACATATTGCGTTTTTTTTTTTAATTTGCTTACCGGGCTAAAGGTTAGCATGTTTAAAATACGTAAGTCGTTTTGTTCATCATATTTAAGTAGATAACTCATCAGTTGTTTGCATCAGAGCGACAATTTTTGAGATAGTTATTAAAACTGTTTAAAGGTTGTCAAACGTTGTTTCTCGTTGTATATCCTTTAATTCTAGAGTTAAATTGATAAATAACGTGTACGAATTTGTTTAACGCATTTGTTTTGGTTACTCGACGTCTCCGTTCTCTTGTAGCCTACATATTGCGTTTTTTTTTAAATTTGCTTACCGGGCTAAAGGTTAGCATGTTTAAAATACGTAAGTCGTTTTGTTCATCAAATTTAAGTAGATAACTCATCAGTTGTTTGCATCAGAGCGATAATTTTTGAGATAGTTATTAAAACTGTTTAAAGGTTGTCAAACGTTGTTTCTCGTTGTATATCCTTTAATTCTAGAGTTAAATTGATAAATAACGTGTACGAATTTGTTTAACGCATTTCTTTTGGTTACTCGACGTCTCCGTTCTCTTGTAGCCTACATATTGCGTTTTTTTTTTTAATTTGCTTACCGGGCTAAAGGTTAGCATGTTTAAAATACGTAAGTCGTTTTGTTCATCATATTTAAGTAGATAACTCATCAGTTGTTTGCATCAGAGCGATAATTTTTGAGATAGTTATTAAAACTGTTTAAAGGTTGTAAAACGTTGTTTCTCGTTGTATATCCTTTAATTCTAGAGTTAAATTGATAAATAACGTGTACGAATTTGTTTAACGCATTTGTTTTGGTTACTCGACGTCTCCGTTCTCGTGTAGCCTACATATTGCGTTTTTTTTTTAATTTGCTTACCGGGCTAAAGGTTAGCATGTTTAAAATACGTAAGTCGTTTTGTTCATCAAATTTAAGTAGATAACTCATCAGTTGTTTGCATCAGAGCGACAATTTTTGAGATAGTTATTAAAACTGTTTAAAGGTTGTCAAACGTTGTTTCTCGTTGTATATCCTTTAATTCTAGAGTTAAATTGATAAATAACGTGTACGAATTTGTTTAACGCATTTCTTTTGGTTACTCGACGTCTCCGTTCTCGTGTAGCCTACATATTGCGTTTTTTTTTTTAATTTGCTTACCGGGCTAAAGGTTAGCATGTTTAAAATACGTAAGTCGTTTTGTTCATCATATTTAAGTAGATAACTCATCAGTTGTTTGCATCAGAGCGATAATTTTTGAGATAGTTATTAAAACTGTTTAAAGGTTGTCAAACGTTGTTTCTCGTTGTATATCCTTTAATTCTAGAGTTAAATTGATAAATAACGTGTACGAATTTGTTTAACGCATTTGTTTTGGTTACTCGACGTCTCCGTTCTCGTGTAGCCTACATATTGCGTTTTTTTTTTAATTTGCTTACCGGGCTAAAGGTTAGCATGTTTAAAATACGTAAGTCGTTTTGTTCATCATATTTAAGTAGATAACTCATCAGTTGTTTGCATCAGAGCGATAATTTTTGAGATAGTTATTAAAACTGTTTAAAGGTTGTCAAACGTTGTTTCTCGTTGTATATCCTTTAATTCTAGAGTTAAATTGATAAATAACGTGTACGAATTTGTTTAACGCATTTGTTTTGGTTACTCGACGACTCCGTTCTCTTGTAGCCTACATATTGCGTTTTTTTTTTAATTTGCTTACCGGGCTAAAGGTTAGCATGTTTAAAATACGTAAGTCGTTTTGTTCATCAAATTTAAGTAGATAACTCATCAGTTGTTTGCATCAGAGCGATAATTTTTGAGATAGTTATTAAAACTGTTTAAAGGTTGTCCAACGTTGTTTCTCGTTGTACGTCCTTTAATTCTAGAGTTAAATTGATAAATAACGTGTACGAATTTGTTTAGCGCATTTGTTTTGGTTACTCGACGTCTCCGTTCTCGTGTAGCCTACATATTGCGTTTTTTTTTTAATTTGCTTACCGGGCTAAAGGTTAGCATGTTTAAAATACGTAAGTCGTTTTGTCCAACAAATTTAAGTAGATAACTCATCAGTTGTTTGCATCAGAGCGATAATTTTTGAGATAGTTATTAAAACTGTTTAAAGGTTGTCAAACGTTGTTTCTCGTTGTATATCCTTTAATTCTAGAGTTAAATTGATAAATAACGTGTACGAATTTGTTTAACGCATTTGTTTTGGTTACTCGACGTCTCCGTTCTCTTGTAGCCTACATATTGCGTTTTTTTTTTATTTGCTTACCGGGCTAAAGGTTAGCATGTTTAAAATACGTAAGTCGTTTTGTTCATCAAATTTAAGTAGATAACTCATCAGTTGTTTGCATCAGAGCGATAATTTTTGAGATAGTTATTAAAACTGTTTAAAGGTTGTCAAACGTTGTTTCTCGTTGTATATCCTTTAATTCTAGAGTTAAATTGATAAATAACGTGTACGAATTTGTTTAACGTATTTGTTTTGGTTACTCGACGTCTCCGTTCTCGTGTAGCCTACATATTGCGTTTTTTTTTTAATTTGCTTACCGGGCTAAAGGTTAGCATGTTTAAAATACGTAAGTCGTTTTGTTCATCAAATTTAAGTAGATAACTCATCAGTTGTTTGCATCAGAGCGATAATTTTTGAGATAGTTATTAAAACTGTTTAAAGGTTGTCAAACGTTGTTTCTCGTTGTATATCCTTTAATTCTAGAGTTAAATTGATAAATAACGTATACGAATTTGTTTAACGCATTTGTTTTGGTTACTTGACGTCTCCGTTCTCGTGTAGCCTACATATTGCGTTTTTTTTTTAATTTGCTTACCGGGCTAAAGGTTAGCATGTTTAAAATACGTAAGTCGTTTTGTTCATCAAATTTAAGTAGATAACTCATCAGTTGTTTGCATCAGAGCGATAATTTTTGAGATAGTTATTAAAACTGTTTAAAGGTTGTCAAACGTTGTTTCTCGTTGTATATCCTTTAATTCTAGAGTTAAATTGATAAATAACGTGTACGAATTTGTTTAACGCATTTGTTTTGGTTACTCGACGTCTCCGTTCTCGTGTAGCCTACATATTGCGTTTTTTTTTTAATTTGCTTACCGGGCTAAAGGTTAGCATGTTTAAAATACGTAAGTCGTTTTGTTCATCATATTTAAGTAGATAACTCATCAGTTGTTTGCATCAGAGCGATAATTTTTGAGATAGTTATTAAAACTGTTTAAAGGTTGTCAAACGTTGTTTCTCGTTGTATATCCTTTAATTCTAGAGTTAAATTGATAAATAACGTGTACGAATTTGTTTAACGCATTTGTTTTGGTTACTCGACGTCTCCGTTCTCGTGTAGCCTACATATTGCGTTTTTTTTTTAATTTGCTTACCGGGCTAAAGGTTAGCATGTTTAAAATACGTAAGTCGTTTTGTTCATCATATTTAAGTAGATAACTCATCAGTTGTTTGCATCAGAGCGATAATTTTTGAGATAGTTATTAAAATTGTTTAAAGGTTGTCAAACGTTGTTTCTCGTTGTATATCCTTTAATTCTAGAGTTAAATTGATAAATAACGTGTACGAATTTGTTTAACGCATTTGTTTTGGTTACTCGACGTCTCCGTTCTCGTGTAGCCTACATATTGCGTTTTTTTTTTGATTTGCTTACCGGGCTAAAGGTTAGCATGTTTAAAATACGTAAGTCGTTTTGTTCATCATATTTAAGTAGATAACTCATCAGTTGTTTGCATCAGAGCGATAATTTTTGAGATAGTTATTAAAACTGTTTAAAGGTTGTCAAACGTTGTTTCTCGTTGTATATCCTTTAATTCTAGAGTTAAATTGATAAATAACGTGTACGAATTTGTTTAACGCATTTGTTTTGGTTACTCGACGTCTCCGTTCTCTTGTAGCCTACATATTGCGTTTTTTTTTTAATTTGCTTACCGGGCTAAAGGTTAGCATGTTTAAAATACGTAAGTCGGTTTGTTCATCAAATTTAAGTAGATAACTCATCAGTTGTTTGCATCAGAGCGATAATTTTTGAGATAGTTATTAAAACTGTTTAAAGGTTGTCCAACGTTGTTTCTCGTTGTACATCCTTTAATTCTAGAGTTAAATTGATAAATAACGTGTACGAATTTGTTTAACGCATTTGTTTTGGTTACTCGACGTCTCCGTTCTCGTGTAGCCTACATATTGCGTTTTTTTTTTAATTTGCTTACCGGGCTAAAGGTTAGCATGTTTAAAATACGTAAGTCGTTTTGTTCATCAAATTTAAGTAGATAACTCATCAGTTGTTTGCATCAGAGCGATAATTTTTGAGATAGTTATTAAAACTGTTTAAAGGTTGTCAAACGTTGTTTCTCGTTGTATATCCTTTAATTCTAGAGTAAAATTGATAAATAACGTGTACGAATTTGTTTAACGCATTTGTTTTGGTTACTCGACGTCTCCGTTCTCGTGTAGCCTACATATCGCGTTTTTTTTTTTTAATTTGCTTACCGGGCTAAAGGTTAGCATGTTTAAAATACGTAAGTCGTTTTGTTCATCAAATTTAAGTAGATAACTCATCAGTTGTTTGCATCAGAGCGATAATTTTTGAGATAGTTATTAAAACTGTTTAAAGGTTGTCAAACGTTGTTTCTCGTTGTATATCCTTTAATTCTAGAGTAAAATTGATAAATAACGTGTACGAATTTGTTTAACGCATTTGTTTTGGTTACTCGACGTCTCCGTTCTCGTGTAGCCTACATATTGCGTTTTTTTTTTAATTTGCTTACCGGGCTAAAGGTTAGCATGTTTAAAATACGTAAGTCGTTTTGTTCATCAAATTTAAGTAGATAACTCATCAGTTGTTTGCATCAGAGCGATAATTTTTGAGATAGTTATTAAAACTGTTTAAAGGTTGTCAAACGTTGTTTCTCGTTGTATATCCTTTAATTCTAGAGTTAAATTGATAAATAACGTGTACGAATTTGTTTAAGGCATTTGTTTTGGTTACTTGACGTCTCCGTTCTCGTGTAGCCTACATATTGCGTTTTTTTTTTAATTTGCTTACCGGGCTAAAGGTTAGCATGTTTAAAATACGTAAGTCGTTTTGTTCATCAAATTTAAGTAGATAACTCATCAGTTGTTTGCATCAGAGCGATAATTTTTGAGATAGTTATTAAAACTGTTTAAAGGTTGTCAAACGTTGTTTCTCGTTGTATATCCTTTAATTCTAGAGTTAAATTGATAAATAACGTGTACGAATTTGTTTAACGCATTTGTTTTGGTTACTCGACGTTTCCGTTCTCGTGTAGCCTACATATTGCGTTTTTTTTTTTAATTTGCTTACCGGGCTAAAGGTTAGCATGTTTAAAATACGTAAGTCGTTTTGTTCATCACATTTAAGTAGATAACTCATCAGTTGGTTGCATCAGAGCGATAATTTTTGAGATAGTTATTAAAACTGTTTAAAGGTTGTCCAACGTTGTTTCTCGTTGTACATCCTTTAATTCTAGAGTTAAATTGATAAATAACGTGTACGAATTTGTTTAACGCATTTGTTTTGGTTACTCGACGTCTCCGTTCTCGTGTAGCCTACATATTGCGTTTTTTTTTTAATTTGCTTACCGGGCTAAAGGTTAGCATGTTTAAAATACGTAAGTCGTTTTGTTCATCAAATTTAAGTAGATAACTCATCAGTTGTTTGCATCAGAGCGATAATTTTTGAGATAGTTATTAAAACTGTTTAAAGGTTGTCAAACGTTGTTTCTCGTTGTATATCCTTTAATTCTAGAGTTAAATTGATAAATAACGTGTACGAATTTGTTTAACGCAATTGTTTTGGTTACTCGACGTCTCCGTTCTCGTGTAGCCTACATATTGCGTTTTTTTTTTAATTTGCTTACCGGGCTAAAGGTTAGCATGTTTAAAATACGTAAGTCGTTTTGTTCGTCAAATTTAAGTAGATAACTCGTCAGTTGTTTGCATCAGAGCGATAATTTTTGAGATAGTTATTAAAACTGTTTAAAGGTTGTCAAACGTTGTTTCTCGTTGTATATCCTTTAATTCTAGAGTTAAATTGATAAATAACGTGTACGAATTTGTTTAACGCATTTGTTTTGGTTACTCGACGTCTCCGTTCTCGTGTAGCCTACATATTGCGTTTTTTTTTTAAATTTGCTTACCGGGCTAAAGGTTAGCATGTTTAAAATACGTAAGTCGTTTTGTTCATCATATTTAAGTGGATAACTCATCAGTTGTTTGCATCAGAGCGATAATTTTTGAGATAGTTATTAAAACTGTTTAAAGGTTGTCAAACGTTGTTTCTCGTTGTATATCCTTTAATTCTAGAGTGAAATTGATAAATAACGTGTACGAATTTGTTTAACGCATTTCTTTTGGTTACTCGACGTCTCCGTTCTCTTGTAGCCTACATATTGCGTTTTTTTTTTAATTTGCTTACCGGGCTAAAGGTTAGCATGTTTAAAATACGTAAGTCGTTTTGTTCATCAAATTTAAGTAGATAACTCATCAGTTGTTTGCATCAGAGCGATAATTTTTGAGATAGTTATTAAAACTGTTTAAAGGTTGTCAAACGTTGTTTCTCGTTGTATATCCTTTAATCCTAGAGTTAAATTGATAAATAACGTGTACGAATTTGTTTAACGCATTTGTTTTGGTTACTTGACGTCTCCGTTCTCGTGTAGCCTACATATTGCGTTTTTTTTTAATTTGCTTACCGGGCTAAAGGTTAGCATGTTTAAAATACGTAAGTCGTTTTGTTCATCATATTTAAGTAGATAACTCATCAGTTGTTTGCATCAGAGCGATAATTTTTGAGATAGTTATTAAAACTGTTTAAAGGTTGTCAAACGTTGTTTCTCGTTGTATATCCTTTAATTCTAGAGTTAAATTGATAAATAACGTGCACGAATTTGTTTAACGCATTTGTTTTGGTTACTCGACGTCTCCGTTCTCGTGTAGCCTACATATTGCGTTTTTTTTAAACTTGCTTACCGGGCTAAAGGTTAGCATGTTTAAAATACGTAAGTCGTTTTGTTCATCAAATTTAAGTAGATAACTCATCAGTTGTTTGCATCAGAGCGATAATTTTTGAGATAGTTATTAAAACTGTTTAAAGGTTGTCAAACGTTGTTTCTCGTTGTATATCCTTTAATTCTAGAGTTAAATTGATAAATAACGTGTACGAATTTGTTTAACGCATTTGTTTTGGTTACTCGACGTCTCCGTTCTCGTGTAGCCTACATATTGCGTTTTTTTTTTTAATTTGCTTACCGGGCTAAAGGTTAGCATGTTTAAAATACGTAAGTCGTTTTGTTCAACAAATTTAAGTAGATAACTCATCAGTTGTTTGCATCAGAGCGACAATTTTTGAGATAGTTATTAAAACTGTTTAAAGGTTGTCAAACGTTGTTTCTCGTTGTATATCCTTTAATTCTAGAGTTAAATTGATAAATAACGTGTACGAATTTGTTTAACGCATTTGTTTTGGTTACTCGACGTCTCCGTTCTCATGTAGCCTACATATTGCGTTTTTTTTTTAATTTGCTTACCGGGCTAAAGGTTAGCATGTTTAAAATACGTAAGTCGTTTTGTTCATCATATTTAAGTAGATAACTCATCAGTTGTTTGCATCAGAGCGATAATTTTTGAGATAGTTATTAAAACTGTTTAAAGGTTGTCAAACGTTGTTTCTCGTTGTATATCCTTTAATTCTAGAGTTAAATTGATAAATAACGTGTACGAATTTGTTTAACGCATTTGGTTTGGTTACTCGACGTCTCCGTTCTCTTGTAGCCTACATATTGCGTTTTTTTTTAATTTGCTTACCGGGCTAAAGGTTAGCATGTTTAAAATACGTAAGTCGTTTTGTTCATCATATTTAAGTAGATAACTCATCAGTTGTTTGCATCAGAGCGATAATTTTTGAGATAGTTATTAAAACTGTTTAAAGGTTGTCAAACGTTGTTTCTCGTTGTATATCCTTTAATTCTAGAGTTAAATTGATAAATAACGTGTACGAATTTGTTTAACGCATTTGTTTTGGTTACTCGACGTCTCCGTTCTCGTGTAGCCTACATATTGCGTTTTTTTTTTTAATTTGCTTACCGGGCTAAAGGTTAGCATGTTTAAAATACGTAAGTCGTTTTGTTCATCAAATTTAAGTAGATAACTCGTCAGTTGTTTGCATCAGAGCGACAATTTTTGAGATAGTTATTAATACTGTTTAAAGGTTTGTCAAACGTTGTTTCTCGTTGTATATCCTTTAATTCTAGAGTTAAATTGATAAATAACGTGTACGAATTTGTTTAACGCATTTGTTTTGGTTACTTGACGTCTCCGTTCTCGTGTAGCCTACATATTGCGTTTTTTTTTTTAATTTGCTTACCGGGCTAAAGGTTAGCATGTTTAAAATACGTAAGTCGTTTTGTTCAACAAATTTAAGTAGATAACTCATCAGTTGTTTGCATCAGAGCGATAATTTTTGAGATAGTTATTAAAACTGTTTAAAGGTTGTCAAACGTTGTTTCTCGTTGTATATCCTTTAATTCTAGAGTTAAATTGATAAATAACGTGTACGAATTTGTTTAACGCATTTGTTTTGGTTACTCGACGTCTCCGTTCTCGTGTAGCCTACATATTGCGTTTTTTTTTTTAATTTGCTTACCGGGCTAAAGGTTAGCATGTTTAAAATACGTAAGTCGTTTTGTTCATCAAATTTAAGTAGATAACTCATCAGTTGTTTGCATCAGAGCGATAATTTTTGAGATAGTTATTAAAACTGTTTAAAGGTTGTCAAACGTTGTTTCTCGTTGTATATCCTTTAATTCTAGAGTTAAATTGATAAATAACGTGTACGAATTTGTTTAACGAATTTGTTTTGGTTACTCGACGTCTCCGCTCTCGTGTAGCCTACATATTGCGTTTTTTTTTTAATTTGCTTACCGGGCTAAAGGTTAGCATGTTTAAAATACGTAAGTCGTGTTGTTCATCAAATTTAAGTAGATAACTCATCAGTTGTTTGCATCAGAGCGACAATTTTTGAGATAGTTATTAAAACTGTTTAAAGGTTGTCAAACGTTGTTTCTCGTTGTATATCCTTTAATTCTAGAGTTAAATTGATAAATAACGTGTACGAATTTGTTTAACGCATTTGTTTTGGTTACTCGACGTCTCCGTTCTCGTGTAGCCTACATATTGCGTTTTTTTTTTAATTTGCTTACCGGGCTAAAGGTTAGCATGTTTAAAATACGTAAGTCGTTTTGTTCATCATATTTAAGTAGATAACTCATCAGTTGTTTGCATCAGAGCGATAATTTTTGAGATAGTTATTAAAACTGTTTAAAGGTTGTCAAACGTTGTTTCTCGTTGTATATCCTTTAATTCTAGAGTTAAATTGATAAATAACGTGTACGAATTTGTTTAACGCATTTGTTTTGGTTACTCGACGTCTCCGTTCTCGTGTAGCCTACATATTGCGTTTTTTTTTTAATTTGCTTACCGGGCTAAAGGTTAGCATGTTTAAAATACGTAAGTCGTTTTGTTCATCATATTTAAGTAGATAACTCATCAGTTGTTTGCATCAGAGCGATAATTTTTGAGATAGTTATTAAAACTGTTTAAAGGTTGTCAAACGTTGTTTCTCGTTGTATATCCTTTAATTCTAGAGTTAAATTGATAAATAACGTGTACGAATTTGTTTAACGCATTTGTTTTGGTTACTCGACGTCTCCGTTCTCTTGTAGCCTACATATTGCGTTTTTTTTTTATTTGCTTACCGGGCTAAAGGTTAGCATGTTTAAAATACGTAAGTCGTTTTGTTCATCAAATTTAAGTAGATAACTCATCAGTTGTTTGCATCAGAGCGATAATTTTTGAGATAGTTATTAAAACTGTTTAAAGGTTGTCAAACGTTGTTTCTCGTTGTATATCCTTTAATTCTAGAGTTAAATTGATAAATAACGTGTACGAATTTGTTTAACGTATTTGTTTTGGTTACTCGACGTCTCCGTTCTCGTGTAGCCTACATATTGCGTTTTTTTTTTAATTTGCTTACCGGGCTAAAGGTTAGCATGTTTAAAATACGTAAGTCGTTTTGTTCATCAAATTTAAGTAGATAACTCATCAGTTGTTTGCATCAGAGCGATAATTTTTGAGATAGTTATTAAAACTGTTTAAAGGTTGTCAAACGTTGTTTCTCGTTGTATATCCTTTAATTCTAGAGTTAAATTGATAAATAACGTATACGAATTTGTTTAACGCATTTGTTTTGGTTACTTGACGTCTCCGTTCTCGTGTAGCCTACATATTGCGTTTTTTTTTTAATTTGCTTACCGGGCTAAAGGTTAGCATGTTTAAAATACGTAAGTCGTTTTGTTCATCAAATTTAAGTAGATAACTCATCAGTTGTTTGCATCAGAGCGATAATTTTTGAGATAGTTATTAAAACTGTTTAAAGGTTGTCAAACGTTGTTTCTCGTTGTATATCCTTTAATTCTAGAGTTAAATTGATAAATAACGTGTACGAATTTGTTTAACGCATTTGTTTTGGTTACTCGACGTCTCCGTTCTCGTGTAGCCTACATATTGCGTTTTTTTTTTAATTTGCTTACCGGGCTAAAGGTTAGCATGTTTAAAATACGTAAGTCGTTTTGTTCATCATATTTAAGTAGATAACTCATCAGTTGTTTGCATCAGAGCGATAATTTTTGAGATAGTTATTAAAACTGTTTAAAGGTTGTCAAACGTTGTTTCTCGTTGTATATCCTTTAATTCTAGAGTTAAATTGATAAATAACGTGTACGAATTTGTTTAACGCATTTGTTTTGGTTACTCGACGTCTCCGTTCTCGTGTAGCCTACATATTGCGTTTTTTTTTTAATTTGCTTACCGGGCTAAAGGTTAGCATGTTTAAAATACGTAAGTCGTTTTGTTCATCATATTTAAGTAGATAACTCATCAGTTGTTTGCATCAGAGCGATAATTTTTGAGATAGTTATTAAAACTGTTTAAAGGTTGTCAAACGTTGTTTCTCGTTGTATATCCTTTAATTCTAGAGTTAAATTGATAAATAACGTGTACGAATTTGTTTAACGCATTTGTTTTGGTTACTCGACGTCTCCGTTCTCGTGTAGCCTACATATTGCGTTTTTTTTTTGATTTGCTTACCGGGCTAAAGGTTAGCATGTTTAAAATACGTAAGTCGTTTTGTTCATCATATTTAAGTAGATAACTCATCAGTTGTTTGCATCAGAGCGATAATTTTTGAGATAGTTATTAAAACTGTTTAAAGGTTGTCAAATGTTGTTTCTCGTTGTATATCCTTTAATTCTAGAGTTAAATTGATAAATAACGTGTACGAATTTGTTTAACGCATTTGTTTTGGTTACTCGACGTCTCCGTTCTCTTGTAGCCTACATATTGCGTTTTTTTTTTAATTTGCTTACCGGGCTAAAGGTTAGCATGTTTAAAATACGTAAGTCGGTTTGTTCATCAAATTTAAGTAGATAACTCATCAGTTGTTTGCATCAGAGCGATAATTTTTGAGATAGTTATTAAAACTGTTTAAAGGTTGTCCAACGTTGTTTCTCGTTGTACATCCTTTAATTCTAGAGTTAAATTGATAAATAACGTGTACGAATTTGTTTAACGCATTTGTTTTGGTTACTCGACGTCTCCGTTCTCGTGTAGCCTACATATTGCGTTTTTTTTTTAATTTGCTTACCGGGCTAAAGGTTAGCATGTTTAAAATACGTAAGTCGTTTTGTTCATCAAATTTAAGTAGATAACTCATCAGTTGTTTGCATCAGAGCGATAATTTTTGAGATAGTTATTAAAACTGTTTAAAGGTTGTCAAACGTTGTTTCTCGTTGTATATCCTTTAATTCTAGAGTAAAATTGATAAATAACGTGTACGAATTTGTTTAACGCATTTGTTTTGGTTACTCGACGTCTCCGTTCTCGTGTAGCCTACATATCGCGTTTTTTTTTTTAATTTGCTTACCGGGCTAAAGGTTAGCATGTTTAAAATACGTAAGTCGTTTTGTTCATCAAATTTAAGTAGATAACTCATCAGTTGTTTGCATCAGAGCGATAATTTTTGAGATAGTTATTAAAACTGTTTAAAGGTTGTCAAACGTTGTTTCTCGTTGTATATCCTTTAATTCTAGAGTAAAATTGATAAATAACGTGTACGAATTTGTTTAACGCATTTGTTTTGGTTACTCGACGTCTCCGTTCTCGTGTAGCCTACATATTGCGTTTTTTTTTTAATTTGCTTACCGGGCTAAAGGTTAGCATGTTTAAAATACGTAAGTCGTTTTGTTCATCAAATTTAAGTAGATAACTCATCAGTTGTTTGCATCAGAGCGATAATTTTTGAGATAGTTATTAAAACTGTTTAAAGGTTGTCAAACGTTGTTTCTCGTTGTATATCCTTTAATTCTAGAGTTAAATTGATAAACAACGTGTACGAATTTGTTTAAGGCATTTGTTTTGGTTACTTGACGTCTCCGTTCTCGTGTAGCCTACATATTGCGTTTTTTTTTTAATTTGCTTACCGGGCTAAAGGTTAGCATGTTTAAAATACGTAAGTCGTTTTGTTCATCAAATTTAAGTAGATAACTCATCAGTTGTTTGCATCAGAGCGATAATTTTTGAGATAGTTATTAAAACTGTTTAAAGGTTGTCAAACGTTGTTTCTCGTTGTATATCCTTTAATTCTAGAGTTAAATTGATAAATAACGTGTACGAATTTGTTTAACGCATTTGTTTTGGTTACTCGACGTTTCCGTTCTCGTGTAGCCTACATATTGCGTTTTTTTTTTTAATTTGCTTACCGGGCTAAAGGTTAGCATGTTTAAAATACGTAAGTCGTTTTGTTCATCACATTTAAGTAGATAACTCATCAGTTGGTTGCATCAGAGCGATAATTTTTGAGATAGTTATTAAAACTGTTTAAAGGTTGTCCAACGTTGTTTCTCGTTGTACATCCTTTAATTCTAGAGTTAAATTGATAAATAACGTGTACGAATTTGTTTAACGCATTTGTTTTGGTTACTCGACGTCTCCGTTCTCGTGTAGCCTACATATTGCGTTTTTTTTTTAATTTGCTTACCGGGCTAAAGGTTAGCATGTTTAAAATACGTAAGTCGTTTTGTTCATCAAATTTAAGTAGATAACTCATCAGTTGTTTGCATCAGAGCGATAATTTTTGAGATAGTTATTAAAACTGTTTAAAGGTTGTCAAACGTTGTTTCTCGTTGTATATCCTTTAATTCTAGAGTTAAATTGATAAATAACGTGTACGAATTTGTTTAACGCAATTGTTTTGGTTACTCGACGTCTCCGTTCTCGTGTAGCCTACATATTGCGTTTTTTTTTTAATTTGCTTACCGGGCTAAAGGTTAGCATGTTTAAAATACGTAAGTCGTTTTGTTCGTCAAATTTAAGTAGATAACTCGTCAGTTGTTTGCATCAGAGCGATAATTTTTGAGATAGTTATTAAAACTGTTTAAAGGTTGTCAAACGTTGTTTCTCGTTGTATATCCTTTAATTCTAGAGTTAAATTGATAAATAACGTGTACGAATTTGTTTAACGCATTTGTTTTGGTTACTTGACGTCTCCGTTCTCGTGTAGCCTACATATTGCGTTTTTTTTTAATTTGCTTACCGGGCTAAAGGTTAGCATGTTTAAAATACGTAAGTCGTTTTGTTCATCATATTTAAGTAGATAACTCATCAGTTGTTTGCATCAGAGCGATAATTTTTGAGATAGTTATTAAAACTGTTTAAAGGTTGTCAAACGTTGTTTCTCGTTGTATATCCTTTAATTCTAGAGTTAAATTGATAAATAACGTGTACGAATTTGTTTAACGCATTTGTTTTGGTTACTCGACGTCTCCGTTCTCGTGTAGCCTACATATTGCGTTTTTTTTAAACTTGCTTACCGGGCTAAAGGTTAGCATGTTTAAAATACGTAAGTCGTTTTGTTCATCAAATTTAAGTAGATAACTCATCAGTTGTTTGCATCAGAGCGATAATTTTTGAGATAGTTATTAAAACTGTTTAAAGGTTGTCAAACGTTGTTTCTCGTTGTATATCCTTTAATTCTAGAGTTAAATTGATAAATAACGTGTACGAATTTGTTTAACGCATTTGTTTTGGTTACTCGACGTCTCCGTTCTCGTGTAGCCTACATATTGCGTTTTTTTTTTTAATTTGCTTACCGGGCTAAAGGTTAGCATGTTTAAAATACGTAAGTCGTTTTGTTCAACAAATTTAAGTAGATAACTCATCAGTTGTTTGCATCAGAGCGACAATTTTTGAGATAGTTATTAAAACTGTTTAAAGGTTGTCAAACGTTGTTTCTCGTTGTATATCCTTTAATTCTAGAGTTAAATTGATAAATAACGTGTACGAATTTGTTTAACGCATTTGTTTTGGTTACTCGACGTCTCCGTTCTCATGTAGCCTACATATTGCGTTTTTTTTTTAATTTGCTTACCGGGCTAAAGGTTAGCATGTTTAAAATACGTAAGTCGTTTTGTTCATCATATTTAAGTAGATAACTCATCAGTTGTTTGCATCAGAGCGATAATTTTTGAGATAGTTATTAAAACTGTTTAAAGGTTGTCAAACGTTGTTTCTCGTTGTATATCCTTTAATTCTAGAGTTAAATTGATAAATAACGTGTACGAATTTGTTTAACGCATTTGGTTTGGTTACTCGACGTCTCCGTTCTCTTGTAGCCTACATATTGCGTTTTTTTTTAATTTGCTTACCGGGCTAAAGGTTAGCATGTTTAAAATACGTAAGTCGTTTTGTTCATCATATTTAAGTAGATAACTCATCAGTTGTTTGCATCAGAGCGATAATTTTTGAGATAGTTATTAAAACTGTTTAAAGGTTGTCAAACGTTGTTTCTCGTTGTATATCCTTTAATTCTAGAGTTAAATTGATAAATAACGTGTACGAATTTGTTTAACGCATTTGTTTTGGTTACTTGACGTCTCCGTTCTCGTGTAGCCTACATATTGCGTTTTTTTTTTTAATTTGCTTACCGGGCTAAAGGTTAGCATGTTTAAAATACGTAAGTCGTTTTGTTCATCATATTTAAGTAGATAACTCATCAGTTGTTTGCATCAGAGCGATAATTTTTGAGATAGTTATTAAAACTGTTTAAAGGTTGTCAAACGTTGTTTCTCGTTGTATATCCTTTAATTCTAGAGTTAAATTGATAAATAACGTGTACGAATTTGTTTAACGCATTTGTTTTGGTTACTCGACGTCTCCGTTCTCGTGTAGCCTACATATTGCGTTTTTTTTTTTAATTTGCTTACCGGGCTAAAGGTTAGCATGTTTAAAATACGTAAGTCGTTTTGTTCATCAAATTTAAGTAGATAACTCGTCAGTTGTTTGCATCAGAGCGACAATTTTTGAGATAGTTATTAAAACTGTTTAAAGGTTTGTCAAACGTTGTTTCTCGTTGTATATCCTTTAATTCTAGAGTTAAATTGATAAATAACGTGTACGAATTTGTTTAACGCATTTGTTTTGGTTACTTGACGTCTCCGTTCTCGTGTAGCCTACATATTGCGTTTTTTTTTTTAATTTGCTTACCGGGCTAAAGGTTAGCATGTTTAAAATACGTAAGTCGTTTTGTTCAACAAATTTAAGTAGATAACTCATCAGTTGTTTGCATCAGAGCGATAATTTTTGAGATAGTTATTAAAACTGTTTAAAGGTTGTCAAACGTTGTTTCTCGTTGTATATCCTTTAATTCTAGAGTTAAATTGATAAATAACGTGTACGAATTTGTTTAACGCATTTGTTTTGGTTACTCGACGTCTCCGTTCTCGTGTAGCCTACATATTGCGTTTTTTTTTTTAATTTGCTTACCGGGCTAAAGGTTAGCATGTTTAAAATACGTAAGTCGTTTTGTTCATCAAATTTAAGTAGATAACTCATCAGTTGTTTGCATCAGAGCGATAATTTTTGAGATAGTTATTAAAACTGTTTAAAGGTTGTCAAACGTTGTTTCTCGTTGTATATCCTTTAATTCTAGAGTTAAATTGATAAATAACGTGTACGAATTTGTTTAACGAATTTGTTTTGGTTACTCGACGTCTCCGCTCTCGTGTAGCCTACATATTGCGTTTTTTTTTTAATTTGCTTACCGGGCTAAAGGTTAGCATGTTTAAAATACGTAAGTCGTGTTGTTCATCAAATTTAAGTAGATAACTCATCAGTTGTTTGCATCAGAGCGACAATTTTTGAGATAGTTATTAAAACTGTTTAAAGGTTGTCAAACGTTGTTTCTCGTTGTATATCCTTTAATTCTAGAGTTAAATTGATAAATAACGTGTACGAATTTGTTTAACGCATTTGTTTTGGTTACTCGACGTCTCCGTTCTCGTGTAGCCTACATATTGCGTTTTTTTTTAATTTGCTTACCGGGCTAAAGGTTAGCATGTTTAAAATACGTAAGTCGTTTTGTTCATCAAATTTAAGTTGATAACTCATCAGTTGTTTGCATCAGAGCGATAATTTTTGAGATAGTTATTAAAACTGTTTAAAGGTAGTCAAACGTTGTTTCTCGTTGTATATCCATTAATTCTAGAGTTAAATTGATAAATAACGTGTACGAATTTGTTTAACGCATTTGTTTTGGTTACTCGACGTCTCCGTTCTCGTGTAGCCTACATATTGCGTTTTTTTTTTTAATTTGCTTACCGGGCTAAAGGTTAGCATGTTTAAAATACGTAAGTCGTTTTGTTCATCAAATTTAAGTAGATAACTCATCAGTTGTTTGCATCAGAGCGATAATTTTTGAGATAGTTATTAAAACTGTTTAAAGGTTGTCAAACGTTGTTTCTCGTTGTATATCCTTTAATTCTAGAGTTAAATTGATAAATAACGTGTACGAATTTGTTTAACGCATTTGTTTTGGTTACTCGACGTCTCCGTTCTCTTGTAGCCTACATATTGCGTTTTTTTTTTAATTTGCTTACCGGGCTAAAGGTTAGCATGTTTAAAATACGTAAGTCGTTTTGTTCATCAAATTTAAGTAGATAACTCATCAGTTGTTTGCATCAGAGCGATAATTTTTGAGATAGTTATTAAAACTGTTTAAAGGTTGTCAAACGTTGTTTCTCGTTGTATATCCTTTAATTCTAGAGTTAAATTGATAAATAACGTGTACGAATTTGTTTAACGCATTTGTTTTGGTTACTCGACGTCTCCGTTCTCGTGTAGCCTACATATTGCGTTTTTTTTTTAATTTGCTTACCGGGCTAAAGGTTAGCATGTTTAAAATACGTAAGTCGTTTTGTTCATCAAATTTAAGTAGATAACTCATCAGTTGTTTGCATCAGAGCGATAATTTTTGAGATAGTTATTAAAACTGTTTAAAGGTTGTCAAACGTTGTTTCTCGTTGTATATCCTTTAATTCTAGAGTTAAATTGATAAATAACGTGTACGAATTTGTTTAACGCATTTGTTTTGGTTACTCGACGTCTCCGTTCTCATGTAGCCTACATATTGCGTTTTTTTTTTAATTTGCTTACCGGGCTAAAGGTTAGCATGTTTAAAATACGTAAGTCGTTTTGTTCATCATATTTAAGTAGATAACTCATCAGTTGTTTGCATCAGAGCGATAATTTTTGAGATAGTTATTAAAACTGTTTAAAGGTTGTCAAACGTTGTTTCTCGTTGTATATCCTTTAATTCTAGAGTTAAATTGATAAATAACGTGTACGAATTTGTTTAACGCATTTGTTTTGGTTACTCGACGTCTCCGTTCTCGTGTAGCCTACATATTGCTTTTTTTTTTTAATTTGCTTACCGGGCTAAAGGTTAGCATGTTTAAAATACGTAAGTCGTTTTGTTCATCATATTTAAGTAGATAACTCATCAGTTGTTTGCATCAGAGCGATAATTTTTGAGATAGTTATTAAAACTGTTTAAAGGTTGTCCAACGTTGTTTCTCTTTGTACGTCCTTTAATTCTAGAGTTAAATTGATAAATAACGTGTACGAATTTGTTTAACGCATTTGTTTTGGTTACTCGACGTCTCCGTTCTCGTGTAGCCTACATATTGCGTTTTTTTTTTAATTTGCTTACCGGGCTAAAGGTTAGCATGTTTAAAATACGTAAGTCGTTTTGTTCATCAAATTTAAGTAGATAACTCATCAGTTGTTTGCATGAGAGCGATAATTTTTGAGATAGTTATTAAAACTGTTTAAAGGTTGTCAAACGTTGTTTCTCGTTGTATATCCTTTAATTCTAGAGTTAAATTGATAAATAACGTGTACGAATTTGTTTAACGCATTTGTTTTGGTTACTCGACGTCTCCGTTCTCGTGTAGCCTACATATTGCGTTTTTTTTTTTAATTTGCTTACCGGGCTAAAGGTTAGCATGTTTAAAATACGTAAGTCGTTTTGTTCATCATATTTAAGTAGATAACTCATCAGTTGTTTGCATCAGAGCGATAATTTTTGAGATAGTTATTAAAACTGTTTAAAGGTTGTCAAACGTTGTTTCTCGTTGTATATCCTTTAATTCTAGAGTTAAATTGATAAATAACGTGTACGAATTTGTTTAACGCATTTGTTTTGGTTACTCGACGTCTCCGTTCTCATGTAGCCTACATATTGCGTTTTTTTTTTAAATTTGCTTACCGGGCTAAAGGTTAGCATGTTTAAAATACGTAAGTCGTTTTGTTCATCATATTTAAGTAGATAACTCGTCAGTTGTTTGCATCAGAGCGATAATTTTTGAGATAGTTATTAAAACTGTTTAAAGGTTGTCCAACGTTGTTTCTCGCTGTACATCCTTTAATTCTAGAGTTAAATTGATAAATAACGTGTACGAATTTGTTTAACGCATTTGTTTTGGTTACTCGACGTCTCCGTTCTCTTGTAGCCTACATATTGCGTTTTTTTTTTAATTTGCTTACCGGGCTAAAGGTTAGCATGTTTAAAATACGTAAGTCGTTTTGTTCATCAAATTTAAGTAGATAACTCATCAGTTGTTTGCATCAGAGCAATAATTTTTGAGATAGTTATTAAAACTGTTTAAAGGTTGTCAAACGTTCTTTCTCGTTGTATATCCTTTAATTCTAGAGTTAAATTGATAAATAACGTGTACGAATTTGTTTAACGCATTTGTTTTGGTTACTCGACGTCTCCGTTCTCGTGTAGCCTACATATTGCGTTTTTTTTTAAATTTGCTTACCGGGCTAAAGGTTAGCATGTTTAAAATACGTAAGTCGTTTTGTTCATCAAATTTAAGTAGATAACTCATCAGTTGTTTGCATCAGAGCGATAATTTTTGAGATAGTTATTAAAACTGTTTAAAGGTTGTCAAACGTTGTTTCTCGTTGTATATCCTTTAATTCTAGAGTTAAATTGATAAATAACGTGTACGAATTTGTTTAACGCATTTGTTTTGGTTACTCGACGTCTCCGTTCTCGTGTAGCCTACATATTGCGTTTTTTTTTTAATTTGCTTACCGGGCTAAAGGTTAGCATGTTTAAAATACGTAAGTCGTTTTGTTCATCATATTTAAGTAGATAACTCATCAGTTGTTTGCATCAGAGCGATAATTTTTGAGATAGTTATTAAAACTGTTTAAAGGTTGTCAAACGTTGTTTCTCGTTGTATATCCTTTAATTCTAGAGTTAAATTGATAAATAACGTGTACGAATTTGTTTAACGCATTTCTTTTGGTTACTCGACGTCTCCGTTCTCGTGTAGCCTACATATTGCGTTTTTTTTTAATTTGCTTACCGGGCTAAAGGTTAGCATGTTTAAAATACGTAAGTCGTTTTGTTCATCAAATTTAAGTAGATAACTCATCAGTTGTTTGCATCAGAGCGATAATTTTTGAGATAGTTATTAAAACTGTTTAAAGGTTGTCAAACGTTGTTTCTCGTTGTATATCCTTTAATTCTAGAGTTAAATTGATAAATAACGTGTACGAATTTGTTTAACGCATTTGTTTTGGTTACTCGACGTCTCCGTTCTCGTGTAGCCTACATATTGCGTTTTTTTTTTTAATTTGCTTACCGGGCTAAAGGTTAGCATGTTTAAAATACGTAAGTCGTTTTGTTCAACAAATTTAAGTAGATAACTCATCAGTTGTTTGCATCAGAGCGACAATTTTTGAGATAGTTATTAAAACTGTTTAAAGGTTGTCAAACGTTGTTTCTCGTTGTATATCCTTTAATTCTAGAGTTAAATTGATAAATAACGTGTACGAATTTGTTTAACGCATTTGTTTTGGTTACTCGACGTCTCCGTTCTCATGTAGCCTACATATTGCGTTTTTTTTTTTAATTTGCTTACCGGGCTAAAGGTTAGCATGTTTAAAATACGTAAGTCGTTTTGTTCATCATATTTAAGTAGATAACTCATCAGTTGTTTGCATCAGAGCGATAATTTTTGAGATAGTTATTAAAACTGTTTAAAGGTTGTCAAACGTTGTTTCTCGTTGTATATCCTTTAATTCTAGAGTTAAATTGATAAATAACGTGTACGAATTTGTTTAACGCATTTCTTTTGGTTACTCGACGTCTCCGTTCTCTTGTAGCCTACATATTGCGTTTTTTTTTTAATTTGCTTACCGGGCTAAAGGTTAGCATGTTTAAAATACGTAAGTCGTTTTGTTCATCATATTTAAGTAGATAACTCATCAGTTGTTTGCATCAGAGCGATAATTTTTGAGATAGTTATTAAAACTGTTTAAAGGTTGTCAAACGTTGTTTCTCGTTGTATATCCTTTAATTCTAGAGTAAAATTGATAAATAACGTGTACGAATTTGTTTAACGCATTTGTTTTGGTTACTTGACGTCTCCGTTCACATATTGCGTTTTTTTTTTAATTTGCTTACCGGGCTAAAGGTTAGCATGTTTAAAATACGTAAGTCGTTTTGTTCATCATATTTAAGTAGATAACTCATCAGTTGTTTGCATCAGAGCGATAATTTTTGAGATAGTTATTAAAACTGTTTAAAGGTTGTCAAACGTTGTTTCTCGTTGTATATCCTTTAATCCTAGAGTTAAATTGATAAATAACGTGTACGAATTTGTTTAACGTATTTGTTTTGGTTACTCGACGTCTCCGTTCTCGTGTAGCCTACATATTGCGTTTTTTTTTTAATTTGCTTACCGGGCTAAAGGTTAGCATGTTTAAAATACGTAAGTCGTTTTGTTCATCAAATTTAAGTAGATAACTCATCAGTTGTTTGCATCAGAGCGATAATTTTTGAGATAGTTATTAAAATTGTTTAAAGGTTGTCAAACGTTGTTTCTCGTTGTATATCCTTTAATTCTAGAGTTAAATTGATAAATAACGTGTACGAATTTGTTTAACGCATTTGTTTTGGTTACCCGACGTCTCCGTTCTCGTGTAGCCTACATATTGCGTTTTTTTTTAATTTGCTTACCGGGCTAAAGGTTAGCATGTTTAAAATACGTAAGTCGTTTTGTTCATCAAATTTAAGTAGATAACTCATCAGTTGTTTGCATCAGAGCGACAATTTTTGAGATAGTTATTAAAACTGTTTAAAGGTTGTCAAACGTTGTTTCTCGTTGTATATCCTTTAATTCTAGAGTTAAATTGATAAATAACGTGTACGAATTTGTTTAACGCATTTGTTTTGGTTACTCGACGTCTCCGTTCTCGTGTAGCCTACATATTGCGTTTTTTTTAAATTTGCTTACCGGGCTAAAGGTTAGCATGTTTAAAATACGTAAGTCGTTTTGTTCATGAAATTTAAGTAGATAACTCATCAGTTGTTTGCATCAGAGCGACAATTTTTGAGATAGTTATTAAAACTGTTTAAAGGTTGTCAAACGTTGTTTCTCGTTGTATATCCTTTAATTCTAGAGTTAAATTGATAAATAAAGTGTACGAATTTGTTTAACGCATTTGTTTTGGTTACTCGACGTCTCCGTTCTCGTGTAGCCTACATATTGCGTTTTTTTTTTAATTTGCTTACCGGGCTAAAGGTTAGCATGTTTAAAATACGTAAGACGTTTTGTTCAACAAATTTGAGTAGATAACTCATCAGTTGTTTGCATCAGAGCGATAATTTTTGAGATAGTTATTAAAATTGTTTAAAGGTTGTCAAACGTTGTTTCTCGTTGTATATCCTTTAATTCTAGAGTTAAATTGATAAATAACGTGTACGAATTTGTTTAACGCATTTGTTTTGGTTACTCGACGTCTCCGTTCTCGTGTAGCCTACATATTGCGTTTTTTTTTTTAATTTGCTTACCGGGCTAAAGGTTAGCATGCTTAAAATACGTAAGTCGTTTTGTTCATCATATTTAAGTAGATAACTCATCAGTTGTTTGCATCAGAGCGATAATTTTTGAGATAGTTATTAAAACTGTTTAAAGGTTGTCAAACGTTGTTTCTCGTTGTATATCCTTTAATTCTAGAGTTAAATTGATAAATAACGTGTACGAATTTGTTTAACGCATTTGTTTTGGTTACTCGACGTCTCCGTTCTCGTGTAGCCTACATATTGCGTTTTTTTTTTAATTTGCTTACCGGGCTAAAGGTTAGCATGTTTAAAATACGTAAGTCGTTTTGTTCATCAAATTTAAGTAGATAACTCATCAGTTGTTTGCATCAGAGCGACAATTTTTGAGATAGTTATTAAAATTGTTTAAAGGTTGTCAAACGTTGTTTCTCGTTGTATATCCTTTAATTCTAGAGTTAAATTGATAAATAACGTGTACGAATTTGTTTAACGCATTTGTTTTGGTTACTCGACGTCTCCGTTCTCGTGTAGCCTACATATTGCGTTTTTTTTTTAATTTGCTTACCTGGCTAAAGGTTAGCATGTTTAAAATACGTAAGTCGTTTTGTTCATCATATTTAAGTAGATAACTCATCAGTTGTTTGCATCAGAGCGATAATTTTTGAGATAGTTATTAAAACTGTTTAAAGGTTGTCAAACGTTGTTTCTCGTTGTATATCCTTTAATTCTAGAGTTAAATTGATAAATAACGTGTACGAATTTGTTTAACGCATTTGTTTTGGTTACTCGACGTCTCCGTTCTCGTGTAGCCTACATATTGCGTTTTTTTTTTTTAATTTGCTTACCTGGCTAAAGGTTAGCATGTTTAAAATACGTAAGTCGTTTTGTTCATCATATTTAAGTAGATAACTCATCAGTTGTTTGCATCAGAGCGATAATTTTTGAGATAGTTATTAAAACTGTTTAAAGGTTGTCAAACGTTGTTTCTCGTTGTATATCCTTTAATTCTAGAGTTAAATTGATAAATAACGTGTACGAATTTGTTTAACGCATTTGTTTTGGTTACTCGACGTCTCCGTTCTCGTGTAGCCTACATATTGCGTTTTTTTTTTAATTTGCTTACCGGGCTAAAGGTTAGCATGTTTAAAATACGTAAGTCGTTTTGTTCAACAAATTTGAGTAGATAACTCAGCAGTTGTTTGCATGAGAGCGACAATTTTTGAGATAGTTATTAAAATTGTTTAAAGGTTGTCAAACGTTGTTTCTCGTTGTATATCCTTTAATTCTAGAGTTAAATTGATAAATAACGTGTACGAATTTGTTTAACGCATTTGTTTTGGTTACTCGACGTCTCCGTTCTCGTGTAGCCTACATATTGCGTTTTTTTTTTAATTTGCTTACCGGGCTAAAGGTTAGCATGTTTAAAATACGTAAGTCGTTTTGTTCATCATATTTAAGTAGATAACTCATCAGTTGTTTGCATCAGAGCGATAATTTTTGAGATAGTTATTAAAACTGTTTAAAGGTTGTCAAACGTTGTTTCTCGTTGTATATCCTTTAATTCTAGAGTTAAATTGATAAATAACGTGTACGAATTTGTTTAACGCATTTGTTTTGGTTACTCGACGTCTCCGTTCTCGTGTAGCCTACATATTGCGTTTTTTTTTTAATTTGCTTACCGGGCTAAAGGTTAGCATGTTTAAAATACGTAAGTCGTTTTGTTCATCAAATTTAAGTAGATAACTCATCAGTTGTTTGCATCAGAGCGACAATTTTTGAGATAGTTATTAAAACTGTTTAAAGGTTGTCAAACGTTGTTTCTCGTTGTATATCCTTTAATTCTAGAGTTAAATTGATAAATAACTTGTACGAATTTGTTTAACGCATTTGTTTTGGTTACTCGACGTCTCCGTTCTCGTGTAGCCTACATATTGCGTGTTTTTTTTAATTTGCTTACCGGGCTAAAGGTTAGCATGTTTAAAATACGTAAGTCGTTTTGTTCAACAAATTTGAGTAGATAACTCAGCAGTTGTTTGCATCAGAGCGACAATTTTTGAGATAGTTATTAAAATTGTTTAAAGGTTGTCAAACGTTGTTTCTCGTTGTATATCCTTTAATTCTAGAGTTAAATTGATAAATAACGTGTACGAATTTGTTTAACGCATTTGTTTTGGTTACTCGACGACTCCGTTCTCGTGTAGCCTACATATTGCGTTTTTTTTTTAATTTGCTTACCTGGCTAAAGGTTAGCATGTTTAAAATACGTAAGTCGTTTTGTTCATCATATTTAAGTAGATAACTCATCAGTTGTTTGCATCAGAGCGATAATTTTTGAGATAGTTATTAAAACTGTTTAAAGGTTGTCAAACGTTGTTTCTCGTTGTATATCCTTTAATTCTAGAGTTAAATTGATAAATAACGTGTACGAATTTGTTTAACGCATTTGTTTTGGTTACTCGACGTCTCCGTTCTCGTGTAGCCTACATATTGCGTTTTTTTTTTAATTTGCTTACCTGGCTAAAGGTTAGCATGTTTAAAATACGTAAGTCGTTTTGTTCATCATATTTAAGTAGATAACTCATCAGTTGTTTGCATCAGAGCGATAATTTTAGAGATAGTTATTAAAACTGTTTAAAGGTTGTCAAACGTTGTTTCTCGTTGTATATCCTTTAATTCTAGAGTTAAATTGATAAATAACGTGTACGAATTTGTTTAACGCATTTGTTTTGGTTACTCGACGTCTCCGTTCTCGTGTAGCCTACATATTGCGTTTTTTTTTTAATTTGCTTACCGGGCTAAAGGTTAGCATGTTTAAAATACGTAAGTCGTTTTGTTCAACAAATTTGAGTAGATAACTCAGCAGTTGTTTGCATCAGAGCGACAATTTTTGAGATAGTTATTAAAATTGTTTAAAGGTTGTCAAACGTTGTTTCTCGTTGTATATCCTTTAATTCTAGAGTTAAATTGATAAATAACGTGTACGAATTTGTTTAACGCATTTGTTTTGGTTACTCGACGTCTCCGTTCTCGTGTAGCCTACATATTGCGTTTTTTTTTTAATTTGCTTACCTGGCTAAAGGTTAGCATGTTTAAAATACGTAAGTCGTTTTGTTCATCATATTTAAGTAGATAACTCATCAGTTGTTTGCATCAGAGCGATAATTTTTGAGATAGTTATTAAAAATGTTTAAAGGTTGTCAAACGTTGTTTCTCGTTGTATATCCTTTAATTCTAGAGTTAAATTGATAAATAACGTGTACGAATTTGTTTAACGCATTTGTTTTGGTTACTCGACGTCTCCGTTCTCGTGTAGCCTACATATTGCGTTTTTTTTTTAATTTGCTTACCGGGCTAAAGGTTAGCATGTTTAAAATACGTAAGTCGTTTTGTTCATCAAATTTAAGTAGATAACTCATCAGTTGTTTGCATCAGAGCGATAATTTTTGAGATAGTTATTAAAACTGTTTAAAAGTTGTCAAACGTTGTTTCTCGTTGTATATCCTTTAATTCTAGAGTTAAATTGATAAATAACGTGTACGAATTTGTTTAACGCATTTGTTTTGGTTACTCGACGTCTCCGTTCTCGTGTAGCCTACATATTGCGTTTTTTTTTTAATTTGCTTACCTGGCTAAAGGTTAGCATGTTTAAAATACGTAAGTCGTTTTGTTCATCATATTTAAGTAGATAACTCATCAGTTGTTTGCATCAGAGCGATAATTTTTGAGATAGTTATTAAAACTGTTTAAAGGTTGTCAAACGTTGTTTCTCGTTGTATATCCTTTAATTCTAGAGTTAAATTGATAAATAACGTGTACGAATTTGTTTAACGCATTTGTTTTGGTTACTCGACGTCTCCGTTCTCGTGTAGCCTACATATTGCGTTTTTTTTTTTAATTTGCTTACCGGGCTAAAGGTTAGCATGTTTAAAATACGTAAGTCGTTTTGTTCATCAAATTTAAGTAGATAACTCATCAGTTGTTTGCATCAGAGCGACAATTTTTGAGATAGTTATTAAAACTGTTTAAAGGTTGTCAAACGTTGTTTCTCGTTGTATATCCTTTAATTCTAGAGTTAAATTGATAAATAACGTGTACGAATTTGTTTAACGCATTTGTTTTGGTTACTCGACGTCTCCGTTCTCGTGTAGCCTACATATTGCGTTTTTTTTTTAATTTGCTTACCTGGCTAAAGGTTAGCATGTTTAAAATACGTAAGTCGTTTTGTTCATCATATCTAAGTAGATAACTCATCAGTTGTTTGCATCAGAGCGATAATTTTTGAGATAGTTATTAAAACTGTTTAAAGGTTGTCAAACGTTGTTTCTCGTTGTATATACTTTAATTCTAGAGTTAAATTGATAAATAACGTGTACGAATTTGTTTAACGCATTTGCTTTGGTTACTCGACGTCTCCGTTCTCGTGTAGCCTACATATTGCGTTTTTTTTTTAATTTGCTTACCTGGCTAAAGGTTAGCATGTTTAAAATACGTAAGTCGTTTTGTTCATCATATTTAAGTAGATAACTCATCAGTTGTTTGCATCAGAGGGATAATTTTTGAGATAGTTATTAAAACTGTTTAAAGGTTGTCAAACGTTGTTTCTCGTTGTATATCCTTTAATTCTAGAGTTAAATTGATAAATAACGTGTACGAATTTGTTTAACGCATTTGTTTTGGTTACTCGACGTCTCCGTTCTCGTGTAGCCTACATATTGCGTTTTTTTTTTAATTTGCTTACCTGGCTAAAGGTTAGCATGTTTAAAATACGTAAGTCGTTTTGTTCATCAAATTTAAGTAGATAACTCATCAGTTGTTTGCATCAGAGCGATAATTTTTGAGATAGTTATTAAAACTGTTTAAAAGTTGTCAAACGTTGTTTCTCGTTGTATATCCTTTAATTCTAGAGTTAAATTGATAAATAACGTGTACGAATTTGTTTAACGCATTTGTTTTGGTTACTCGACGTCTCCGTTCTCGTGTAGCCTACATATTGCGTTTTTTTTTTAATTTGCTTACCTGGCTAAAGGTTAGCATGTTTAAAATACGTAAGTCGTTTTGTTCATCATATTTAAGTAGATAACTCATCAGTTGTTTGCATCAGAGCGATAATTTTTGAGATAGTTATTAAAACTGTTTAAAGGTTGTCAAACGTTGTTTCTCGTTGTATATACTTTAATTCTAGAGTTAAATTGATAAATAACGTGTACGAATTTGTTTAACGCATTTGTTTTGGTTACTCGACGTCTCCGTTCTCGTGTAGCCTACATATTGGGTTTTTTTTTTAATTTGCTTACCTGGCTAAAGGTTAGCATGTTTAAAATACGTAAGTCGTTTTGTTCATCATATTTAAGTAGATAACTCATCAGTTGTTTGCATCAGAGCGATAATTTTTGAGATAGTTATTAAAACTGTTTAAAGGTTGTCAAACGTTGTTTCTCGTTGTATATCCTTTAATTCTAGAGCTAAATTGATAAATAACGTGTACGAATTTGTTTAACGCATTTGTTTTGGTTACTCGACGTCTCCGTTCTCGTGTAGCCTACATATTGCGTTTTTTTTTTAATTTGCTTACCTGGCTAAAGGTTAGCATGTTTAAAATACGTAAGTCGTTTTGTTCATCAAATTTAAGTAGATAACTCATCAGTTGTTTGCATCAGAGCGATAATTTTTGAGATAGTTATTAAAATTGTTTAAAGGTTGTCAAACGTTGTTTCTCGTTGTATATCCTTTAATTCTAGAGTTAAATTGATAAATAACGTGTACGAATTTGTTTAACGCATTTGTTTTGGTTACTCGACGTCTCCGTTCTCGTGTAGCCTACATATTGCGTTTTTTTTTTAATTTGCTTACCGGGCTAAAGGTTAGCATGTTTAAAATACGTAAGTCGTTTTGTTCATCAAATTTAAGTAGATAACTCATCAGTTGTTTGCATCAGAGCGATAATTTTTGAGATAGTTATTAAAATTGTTTAAAGGTTGTCAAACGTTGTTTCTCGTTGTATATCCTTTAATTCTAGAGTTAAATTGATAAATAACGTGTACGAATTTGTTTAACGCATTTGTTTTGGTTACTCGACGTCTCCGTTCTCGTGTAGCCTACATATTGCGTTTTTTTTTTAATTTGCTTACCGGGCTAAAGGTTAGCATGTTTAAAATACGTAAGTCGTTTTGTTCATCAAATTTAAGTAGATAACTCATCAGTTGTTTGCATCAGAGCGATAATTTTTGAGATAGTTATTAAAACTGTTTAAAGGTTGTCAAACGTTGTTTCTCGTTGTATATCCTTTAATTCTAGAGTTAAATTGATAAATAACGTGTACGAATTTGTTTAACGCATTTGTTTTGGTTACTCGACGTCCCCGTTCTCGTGTAGCCTACATATTGCGTTTTTTTTTTTTAATTTGCTTACCGGGCTAAAGGTTAGCATGCTTAAAATACGTAAGTCGTTTTGTTCATCATATTTAAGTAGATAACTCATCAGTTGTTTGCATCAGAGCGATAATTTTTGAGATAGTTATTAAAACTGTTTAAAGGTTGTCAAACGTTGTTTCTCGTTGTATATCCTTTAATTCTAGTGTTAAATTGATAAATAACGTGTACGAATTTGTTTAACGCATTTGT
The DNA here is from genome assembly GCF_040869045.1 of Eurosta solidaginis. NCBI lineage: Eukaryota > Metazoa > Arthropoda > Insecta > Diptera > Tephritidae > Eurosta > Eurosta solidaginis. The sequence continues at coordinate 47,762 of NW_027137191.1, forward strand.
TTTGGTTACTCGACGTCTCCGTTCTCGTGTAGCCTACATATTGCGTTTTTTTTTTAATTTGCTTACCGGGCTAAAGGTTAGCATGTTTAAAATACGTAAGTCGTTTTGTTCATCAAATTTAAGTAGATAACTCATCAGTTGTTTGCATCAGAGCGATAATTTTTGAGATAGTTATTAAAACTGTTTAAAGGTTGTCAAACGTTGTTTCTCGTTGTATATCCTTTAATTCTAGAGTTAAATTGATAAATAACGTGTACGAATTTGTTTAACGCATTTGTTTTGGTTACTCGACGTCTCCGTTCTCGTGTAGCCTACATATTGCGTTTTTTTTTTAATTTGCTTACCGGGCTAAAGGTTAGCATGTTTAAAATACGTAAGTCGTTTTGTTCAACAAATTTAAGTAGATAACTCATCAGTTGTTTGCATCAGAGCGATAATTTTTGAGATAGTTATTAAAACTGTTTAAAGGTTGTCAAACGTTGTTTCTCGTTGTATATCCTTTAATTCTAGAGTTAACTTGATAAATAACGTGTACGAATTTGTTTAACGCATTTGTTTTGGTTACTCGACGTCTCCGTTCTCGTGTAGCCTACATATTGCGTTTTTTTTTTTAATTTGCTTACCGGGCTAAAGGTTAGCATGCTTAAAATACGTAAGTCGTTTTGTTCATCATATTTAAGTAGATAACTCATCAGTTGTTTGCATCAGAGCGATAATTTTTGAGATAGTTATTAAAACTGTTTAAAGGTTGTCAAACGTTGTTTCTCGTTGTATATCCTTTAATTCTAGAGTTAAATTGATAAATAACGTGTACGAATTTGTTTAACGCATTTGTTTTGGTTACTCGACGTCTCCGTTCTCGTGTAGCCTACATATTGCGTTTTTTTTTTAATTTGCTTACCGGGCTAAAGGTTAGCATGTTTAAAATACGTAAGTCGCTTTGTTCATCATATTTAAGTAGATAACTCATCAGTTGTTTGCATCAGAGCGATAATTTTTGAGATAGTTATTAAAACTGTTTAAAGGTTGTCAAACGTTGTTTCTCGTTGTATATACTTTAATTCTAGAGTTAAATTGATAAATAACGTGTACGAATTTGTTTAACGCATTTGTTTTGGTTACTCGACGTCTCCGTTCTCGTGTAGCCTACATATTGGTTTTTTTTTTAATTTGCTTACCTGGCTAAAGGTTAGCATGTTTAAAATACGTAAGTCGTTTTGTTCATCATATTTAAGTAGATAACTCATCAGTTGTTTGCATCAGAGCGATAATTTTTGAGATAGTTATTAAAACTGTTTAAAGGTTGTCAAACGTTGTTTCTCGTTGTATATCCTTTAATTCTAGAGTTAAATTGATAAATAACGTGTACGAATTTGTTTAACGCATTTGTTTTGGTTACTCGACGTCTCCGTTCTCGTGTAGCCTACATATTGCGTTTTTTTTTTAATTTGCTTACCTGGCTAAAGGTTAGCATGTTTAAAATACGTAAGTCGTTTTGTTCAGCAAATTTAAGTAGATAACTCATCAGTTGTTGGCATCAGAGCGATAATTTTTGAGATAGTTATTAAAATTGTTTAAAGGTTGTCAAACGTTGTTTCTCGTTGTATATCCTTTAATTCTAGAGTTAAATTGATAAATAACGTGTACGAATTTGTTTAACGCATTTGTTTTGGTTACTCGACGTCTCCGTTCTCGTGTAGCCTACATATTGCGTTTTTTTTTAATTTGCTTACCGGGCTAAAGGTTAGCATGTTTGAAATACGTAAGTCGTTTTGTTCATCAAATTTAAGTAGATAACTCATCAGTTGTTTGCATCAGAGCGATAATTTTTGAGATAGTTATTAAAATTGTTTAAAGGTTGTCAAACGTTGTTTCTCGTTGTATATCCTTTAATTCTAGAGTTAAATTGATAAATAACGTGTACGAATTTGTTTAACGCATTTGTTTTGGTTACTCGACGTCTCCGTTCCCGTGTAGCCTACATATTGCGTTTTTTTTTTAATTTGTTTACCGGGCTAAAGGTTAGCATGTTTAAAATACGTAAGTCGTTTTGTTCATCAAATTTAAGTAGATAACTCATCAGTTGTTTGCATCAGAGCGATAATTTTTGAGATAGTTATTAAAACTGTTTAAAGGTTGTCAAACGTTGTTTCTCGTTGTATATCCTTTAATTCTAGAGTTAAATTGATAAATAACGTGTACGAATTTGTTTAACGCATTTGTTTTGGTTACTCGACGTCTCCGTTCTCGTGTAGCCTACATATTGCGTTTTTTTTTTAATTTGCTTACCGGGCTAAAGGTTAGCATGCTTAAAATACGTAAGTCGTTTTGTTCATCATATTTAAGTAGATAACTCATCAGTTGTTTGCATCAGAGCGATAATTTTTGAGATAGTTATTAAAACTGTTTAAAGGTTGTCAAACGTTGTTTCTCGTTGTATATCCTTTAATTCTAGAGTTAAATTGATAAATAACGTGTACGAATTTGTTTAACGCATTTGTTTTGGTTACTCGACGTCTCCGTTCTCGTGTAGCCTACATATTGCGATTTTTTTTTAATTTGCTTACCGGGCTAAAGGTTAGCATGTTTAAAATACGTAAGTCGTTTTGTTCATCAAATTTAAGTAGATAACTCATCAGTTGTTTGCATCAGAGCGATAATTTTTGAGATAGTTATTAAAACTGTTTAAAGGTTGTCAAACGTTGTTTCTCGTTGTATATCCTTTAATTCTAGAGTTAAATTGATAAATAACGTGTACGAATTTGTTTAACGCATTTGTTTTGGTTACTCGACGTCTCCGTTCTCGTGTAGCCTACATATTGCGTTTTTTTTTTTAATTTGCTTACCGGGCTAAAGGTTAGCATGTTTAAAATACGTAAGTCGTTTTGTTCAACAAATTTAAGTAGATAACTCATCAGTTGTTTGCATCAGAGCGATAATTTTTGAGATAGTTATTAAAACTGTTTAAAGGTTGTCAAACGTTGTTTCTCGTTGTATATCCTTTAATTCTAGAGTTAAATTGATAAATAACGTGTACGAATTTGTTTAACGCATTTGTTTTGGTTACTCGACGTCTCCGTTCTCGTGTAGCCTACAAATTGCGTTTTTTTTTAATTTGCTTACCGGGCTAAAGGTTAGCATGTTTAAAATACGTAAGTCGCTTTGTTCATCATATTTAAGTAGATAACTCATCAGTTGTTTGCATCAGAGCGATAATTTTTGAGATAGTTATTAAAACTGTTTAAAGGTTGTCAAACGTTGTTTCTCGTTGTATATACTTTAATTCTAGAGTTAAATTGATAAATAACGTGTACGAATTTGTTTAACTCATTTGTTTCGGTTACTCGACGTCTCCGTTCTCGTGTAGCCCACATATTGCGTTTTTTTTTTTAATTTGCTTACCGGGCTAAAGGTTAGCATGTTTAAAATACGTAAGTCGTTTTGTTCATCAAATTTAAGTAGATAACTCATCAGTTGTTTGCATCAGAGCGATAATTTTTGAGATAGTTATTAAAACTGTTTAAAGGTTGTCAAACGTTGTTTCTCGTTGTATATCCTTTAACTCTAGAGTTAAATTGATAAATAACGTGTACGAATTTGTTTAACGCATTTGTTTTGGTTACTCGACGTCTCCGTTCTCGTGTAGCCTACATATTGCGTTTTTTTTTAAATTTGCTTACCGGGCTAAAGGTTAGCATGTTTAAAATACGTAAGTCGTTTTGTTCATCAAATTTAAGTAGATAACTCATCAGTTGTTTGCATCAGAGCGATAATTTTTGAGATAGTTATTAAAACTGTTTAAAGGTTGTCAAACGTTTTTTCTCGTTGTACATCCTTTAATTCTAGAGTTAAATTGATAAATAACATGTACGAATTTGTTTAACGCATTTGTTTTGGTTACTCGACGTCTCCGTTCTCGTGTAGCCTACATATTGCGTTTTTTTTTTTAATTTGCTTACCGGGCTAAAGAATAGCATGTTTAAAATACGTAAGTCGTTTTGTTCATCAAATTTAAGTAGATAACTCATCAGTTGTTTGCATCAGAAGAAATTCCGAATTTCCGTTCTCGTGTAGCCCACATATTGCGTTTTTTTTTTAATTTGCTTACCGGGCTAAAGGTTAGCATGTTTAAAATACGTAAGTCGTTTTGTTCATCAAATTTAAGTAGATAACTCATCAGTTGTTTGCATCAGAGCGATAATTTTTGAGATAGTTATTAAAACTGTTTAAAAGTTGTCAAACGTTGTTTCTCGTTGTATATCCTTTAATTCTAGAGTTAAATTGATAAATAACGTGTACGAATTTGTTTAACGCATTTGTTTTGGTTACTCGACGTCTCCGTTCTCGTGTAGCCTACATATTGCGTTTTTTTTTTAATTTGCTTACCGGGCTAAAGGTTAGCATGTTTAAAATACGTAAGTCGTTTTGTTCATCAAATTTAAGTAGATAACTCATCAGTTGTTTGCATCAGAGCGACAATTTTTGAGATAGTTATTAAAACTGTTTAAAGGTTGTCAAACGTTGTTTCTCGTTGTATATCCTTTAATTCTAGAGTTAAATTGATAAATAACGTGTACGAATTTGTTTAGCGCATTTGTTTTGGTTACTCGACGTCTCCGTTCTCGTGTAGCCTACATATTGCGTTTTTTTTTTAATTTGCTTACCTGGCTAAAGGTTAGCATGTTTAAAATACGTAAGTCGTTTTGTTCATCATATTTAAGTAGATAACTCATCAGTTGTTTGCATCAGAGCGATAATTTTTGAGATAGTTATTAAAACTGTTTAAAGGTTGTCAAACGTTGTTTCTCGTTGTATATCCTTTAATTCTAGAGTTAAATTGATAAATAACGTGTACGAATTTGTTTAACGCATTTGTTTTGGTTACTCGACGTCTCCGTTCTCGTGTAGCCTACATATTGCGTTTTTTTTTTTAATTTGCTTACCGGGCTAAAGGTTAGCATGTTTAAAATACGTAAGTCGTTTTGTTCATCAAATTTAAGTAGATAACTCATCAGTTGTTTGCATCAGAGCGACAATTTTTGAGATAGTTATTAAAACTGTTTAAAGGTTGTCAAACGTTGTTTCTCGTTGTATATCCTTTAATTCTAGAGTTAAATTGATAAATAACGTGTACGAATTTGTTTAGCGCATTTGTTTTGGTTACTCGACGTCTCCGTTCTCGTGTAGCCTACATATTGCGTTTTTTTTTTAATTTGCTTACCTGGCTAAAGGTTAGCATGTTTAAAATACGTAAGTCGTTTTGTTCATCATATTTAAGTAGATAACTCATCAGTTGTTTGCATCAGAGCGATAATTTTTGAGATAGTTATTAAAACTGTTTAAAGGTTGTCAAACGTTGTTTCTCGTTGTATATCCTTTAATTCTAGAGTTAAATTGATAAATAACGTGTACGAATTTGTTTAACGCATTTGTTTTGGTTACTCGACGTCTCCGTTCTCGTGTAGCCTACATATTGCGTTTTTTTTTTAATTTGCTTACCGGGCTAAAGGTAAGCATGTTTAAAATACGTAAGTCGTTTTGTTCATCAAATTTAAGTAGATAACTCATCAGTTGTTTGCATCAGAGCGATAATTTTTGAGATAGTTATTAAAACTGTTTAAAAGTTGTCAAACGTTGTTTCTCGTTGTATATCCTTTAATTCTAGAGTTAAATTGATAAATAACGTGTACGAATTTGTTTAACGCATTTGTTTTGGTTACTCGACGTCTCCGTTCTCGTGTAGCCTACATATTGCGTTTTTTTTTTAATTTGCTTACCTGGCTAAAGGTTAGCATGTTTAAAATACGTAAGTCGTTTTGTTCATCATATTTAAGTAGATAACTCATCAGTTGTTTGCATCAGAGCGATAATTTTTGAGATAGTTATTAAAACTGTTTAAAGGTTGTCAAACGTTGTTTCTCGTTGTATATCCTTTAATTCTAGAGTTAAATTGATAAATAACGTGTACGAATTTGTTTAACGCATTTGTTTTGGTTACTCGACGTCTCCGTTCTCGTGTAGCCTACATATTGCGTTTTTTTTTTAATTTGCTTACCGGGCTAAAGGTAAGCATGTTTAAAATACGTAAGTCGTTTTGTTCATCAAATTTAAGTAGATAACTCATCAGTTGTTTGCATCAGAGCGATAATTTTTGAGATAGTTATTAAAACTGTTTAAAAGTTGTCAAACGTTGTTTCTCGTTGTATATCCTTTAATTCTAGAGTTAAATTGATAAATAACGTGTACGAATTTGTTTAACGCATTTGTTTTGGTTACTCGACGTCTCCGTTCTCGTGTAGCCTACATATTGCGTTTTTTTTTTAATTTGCTTACCTGGCTAAAGGTTAGCATGTTTAAAATACGTAAGTCGTTTTGTTCATCATATTTAAGTAGATAACTCATCAGTTGTTTGCATCAGAGCGATAATTTTTGAGATAGTTATTAAAACTGTTTAAAGGTTGTCAAACGTTGTTTCTCGTTGTATATCCTTTAATTCTAGAGTTAAATTGATAAATAACGTGTACGAATTTGTTTAACGCATTTGTTTTGGTTACTCGACGTCTCCGTTCTCGTGTAGCCTACATATTGCGTTTTTTTTTTAATTTGCTTACCTGGCTAAAGGTTAGCATGTTTAAAATACGTAAGTCGTTTTGTTCATCATATTTAAGTAGATAACTCATCAGTTGTTTGCATCAGAGCGATAATTTTTGAGATAGTTATTAAAACTGTTTAAAGGTTGTCAAACGTTGTTTCTCGTTGTATATCCTTTAATTCTAGAGTTGAATTGATAAATAACGTGTACGAATTTGTTTAACGCATTTGTTTTGGTTACTCGACGTCTCCGTTCTCGTGTAGCCTACATATTGCGTTTTTTTTTTTAATTTGCTTACCTGGCTAAAGGTTAGCATGTTTAAAATACGTAAGTCGTTTTGTTCATCATATTTAAGTAGATAACTCATCAGTTGTTTGCATCAGAGCGATAATTTTTGAGATAGTTATTAAAACTGTTTAAAGGTTGTCAAACGTTGTTTCTCGTTGTATATCCTTTAATTCTAGAGTTAAATTGATAAATAACGTGTACGAATTTGTTTAACGCATTTGTTTTGGTTACTCGACGTCTCCGTTCTCGTGTAGCCTACATATTGCGTTTTTTTTTTAATTTGCTTACCTGGCTAAAGGTTAGCATGTTCAAAATACGTAAGTCGTTTTGTTCATCATATTTAAGTAGATAACTCATCAGTTGTTTGCATCAGAGCGATAATTTTTGAGATAGTTATTAAAATTGTTTAAAGGTTGTCAAACGTTGTTTCTCGTTGTATATCCTTTAATTCTAGAGTTAAATTGATAAATAACGTGTACGAATTTGTTTAATGCATTTGTTTTGGTTACTCGACGTCTCCGTTCTCGTGTAGCCTACATATTGCGTTTTTTTTTTTAATTTGCTTACCGGGCTAAAGGTTAGCATGCTTAAAATACGTAAGTCGTTTTGTTCATCATATTTAAGTAGATAACTCATCAGTTGTTTGCATCAGAGCGATAATTTTTGAGATAGTTATTAAAACTGTTTAAAGGTTGTCAAACGTTGTTTCTCGTTGTATATCCTTTAATTCTAGAGTTAAATTGATAAATAACGTGTACGAATTTGTTTAACGCATTTGTTTTGGTTACTCGACGTCTCCGTTCTCGTGTAGCCTACATATTGCTTTTTTTTTTTTAATTTGCTTACCGGGCTAAAGGTTAGCATGTTTAAAATACGTAAGTCGTTTTGTTCATCAAATTTAAGTAGATAACTCATCAGTTGTTTGCATCAGAGCGACAATTTTTGAGATAGTTATTAAAATTGTTTAAAGGTTGTCAAACGTTGTTTCTCGTTGTATATCCTTTAATTCTAGAGTTAAATTGATAAATAACGTGTACGAATTTGTTTAACGCATTTGTTTTGGTTACTCGACGTCTCCGTTCTCGTGTAGCCTACATATTGCGTTTTTTTTTTTAATTTGCTTACCTGGCTAAAGGTTAGCATGTTTAAAATACGTAAGTCGTTTTGTTCACCATATTTAAGTAGATAACTCATCAGTTGTTTGCATCAGAGCGATAATTTTTGAGATAGTTATTAAAACTTGTTTAGGCAGGATGCCTAACTTTTCCGCATCTGATTGCGACCCCTCCAATGCAACTCTGCAAATCGATACTCGATACTCGAATTAGTTTATAACCACCCACACCATCACCCTCATGCATGTGCATGCATGTACATGCACGTGTATGTGTGCTTTTTGTCAGCACTCATGCATATGCATGTCGGGGGTTGATGTGTGGGTGCCTTTCCCCTCCAAAACGGAGGATTTTGCGGGTCAACGGTTGTAGCTTGCTATACAACCGGCCTCTTTGATTTCAACAGCCAACCAGCACGCATCTGCCGCCAACGATCTCTGCCGTTTTTCTGCGTTTATTCAGGTAATATTGTAACTATTGCTAGTTTTACATTTACCCAATAAATCACATATATTATAACGAGAAATCTCGTCTATTTTGCTTATTTTCATTTCCAACCCGCTTACTCCCGCTGAGATCGACCCGGTGCGCCCACCTCTCCAGGATTAGACGCACACCGGCCGAACATTTGGTCCTTCTCCCCGAAAAAGGAACCACAGCGATATAAATTACAGTCCACAACATAAGATCATAGCTGACCGCACTAATTTCAAATTCCTCACAAAAATTCATCCGAAAAAGAAGTTTGCCCACCAACGAAAAGTCTATGATATCATACCAGCGTGAAAAAAAACACTGAGAGATTAAGCCATCTTGCCACATCAGCACCATCGCAAGCTACTTGCCACACCGGAATACAAGTCACCAAAAAATACCTGAGTAAGTGCAATATTTCTTGCCACATTTTTTTTTGGTTACAACAACAAATAAAAAGTGCGAAAAATCAATTTAAAGTGCGTAGTGATTTCTAATTAACCGCGAAAAGTGTAAAAAATTTAGTGCCGAAAAGGAAAATAAGTGCAAACGCGTTGCATAAACGTCGTTTAACATTCCTTGTGACTATCTGGTCTGTCCCCCCACCAGCGGTAAGGCTCTCCGGACACAGCACAAGGAAGAGGTGCACATAACCTCACATTCATATTAAAATCTCACGCCATACGGCTGTGGCAATTTTCATTTTCTTTTCAAGCACTTTAATTTTCACTTATTCAATCGGCACAGTTTTTACAACAGTTTTCACTGAGATTTTACACTTTTCTTCGAGTTGTTATATCAGCGCGCGCACTTATTTTATAACAAATTTTAACTTGGAAGTGGCGAGTGGCCCCCTTTATTTACACAAAACACATTGGTGTTGCTTCCCCCTGCTCCCTGTTTTACGGCACAAATAAGCTGCAAAGTCAGTGAAAAAATAAACAAATTGAAAGCGTTAAATAAAGAGTTTTTCTATATTTTAATCATTGTTGGTTGGGTGATTCGCACAGGTTTTTTCAGTTTGACAACCCCTTTTAAGTTGATCACAAATTTTAATCCATGAACATGGAATCATATATTAGATTGGCCGATCGAATAATCGAATTCGAGGCCGATTTTAATGACATCAATGCGGCTCTGCACACTGTACACACTCTTGCAATACAGCAAAAAGAGTTGCAAGCTAAGTGGGAAAAAGCAGAGAACGCCCTAGAGGAGTTGCTTGGCTCTGACACGCTCGACGCAAAGAAAATTGCAGCGGTCAAGATCAAGCATAAAGCGGCATATGCCGTATTCCTGAGATGCATGTCAAACATGGCTGAACTTCAAGCCAAATTGAAGGAGGAAAAAGATAGGGCAGTCAAACCTGAGGGAGAACGCGGGCGCGAACACAGTATCCGCCTGCCAGCTTGCGATACTGAGGTATTCAAGGGCGACTACCTATCTTGGCCAACGTTTCGTGACCTGTTCACGGCCATCTATAAAAATAACAGTCGCTTAAGCCCGGTAGAAAAGTTATTCCACCTTAACCAAAAAACCCAAGGTGAGGCAAAGGACATTGTCAAGAAATGTCCTTTGACAAATGAAGGCTTCGAAACAGCCTGGAAAAACCTATGTGAGAGATACGAGAATAAACGGATTCTCGTAAACTCACAACTACAAATTTTGTTTAATTTAAAAAAGATAGATAGTGAGTGCGGCAGCTCTATCAAAACCTTACAGCGCGACATAAATAATTGCTTGGCATCTTTAAAAACACATCAGATCGATGTTTCAAATTGGGATGCGATTATTACCTATTTATGTTCGACAAAATTACCAGAAAATACGTTGGCTCTATGGGAGCAGAGCATTGACCACAAGACGGACATATCCAAGTGGGAGGATATGGACAAATTCTTGTCAAATCGCTTCCAGACACTTGAAACCGTGTCTGGTTTCACAGGGAATGCCACTTCTAAAGTGCAAAAATCAAACACGTCCCGCCAGTCGACGGAAAACCCTACAAAAAGACTTGGTGCTTTTCAAACCAAAGTAACCAAGCAACCAACAAAATCAATATGTAAAATGTGCAAATCTACGGAGCACAGATTACGCAACTGTTCACGTTTTTGCGATTTAAATCCGGTAGAAAGGATTAAATTCGTCAAATCCACAAACGGCTGCCTGAATTGTTTATCCCCAGGACACACAGTGACGAGGTGCACCAGTTCATACAACTGTTCCAAATGCCACTCTCGTCACCACACGCTCCTGCATGCGGACACACTTCAGCAACCGGCGGGACGAAATCCCTTCAAAGATGCGGATAATGCCCCATCAACTTCGGCACAGGCAAGGAAAAGACAGGAATCGGGACAACCACCTTCCTCTGCGAATCAGAATGTCAAATCCTGCCATGCCAATTCCAGCACAGGCGTGCTATTAGGAACTGCTCGCGTACACATTCACCATAATGGTACCGACTTCTCCGCGCGGGCATTAATTGATTCTGGGTCTGAATGTTCCTTTATAACTGAAAGACTGAAACGCAGAATCAATTTGCCAGCGAGGAAAATGCATGCCCATGTTTCAGGCATCACAAATGCGGTGTCAGCTCAGGTGAAAGAAGCATCCAACATCGAACTACGTTCACCAGTGGATCCCTGCTTCAGCCTGACTACACCCGTACTAGTTCTAACGAAACTCACTGGGAATCTTCCATCCTGCCATATCAACGCAATGACTATGCAGGCATTCCCAGACTTGGTTTTGGCAGACAAGAGGTTCTACGTCAACGAAGACGTAGTCCTCATACTTGGTGGAGACATATATCCCCAAATTATAATGAACGGTATAAAAAAGAATGTGCTAAACACACTCTTAGCCCAAGAGACAGTGTTCGGTTGGATACTGACCGGTCGTATCGAATCACCAAATCCAACGAAGAGCATTATGTCTTTCTACAACGAGGTTGCGTTAGACAACCAACTCAAAGCTTTCTGGGAGGTAGAAAATGTACCCAAAAATAAAATATTAAATGAGGATGAAAGGTACTGCGAACAACTATTTAAAGAAACAACGCAGCGAAGTGAGAATGGAAGGTACACCGTGTCACTACCATTCCGGCAGGATTACCCTAACAATATTAACTTAGGACCATCCCTGAAGCGTGCATGCTCTCAATTCTTCCGGAATGAGGGGCGGATAATAAAAAACCCAGATTTAGGAAAAGAATACGTTCGAGTGTTGTCAGAATATGAAACGCTCGGACATATGAGAAAATTAAAAAAGAATATCCCATCCGACGATTCGGATCATTACTTCCTGCCCCACCACGCCGTTATTAAAGCAGAAAGTACCACTACAAAGGTACGCGTAGTATTTAATGCCTCGAGCCCTACGGCCAACGGCAATAGCTTAAACGATATTCTCCTCCCAGGGCCAGTTCTACAAGCCGATCTACCCATACTTATCTTACGATGGAGACTATACCGTTTCGTATTCAATAGCGACATCGAAAAGATGTATCGACAAATTTGGGTGAACGAAAATTACACCAAATTTCAACGTATTGTGCATCGCACTTCCCCGAATGACCCTATTAGTCTTTACGAATTAAAGACGGTTACCTTCGGAGTGAATTGCGCTCCATATCTCGCGATAAGAACGCTCCTACAACTAGCAGACGACGTCTCAAACTCGCACCCTACAGCGGCTAGCATACTGCGAGAATACATGTATGTAGATGATGTGTTAGCGGGTGGACATACGATCACATCGACTATTAAAGCCAGAGATGAAATTCGTCAAGTCCTACAATCAGCGGGCTTTCCACTTCGCAAATGGACTTCAAACTGTAAGGAAATTCTAAAGGACATCCCCAAAACGGACTTGCTCAGCGAGGATTTCTTAGCGTTCGAAGAAGCTAGTTCGGTAAAAGCCCTGGGAATACGATGGAACGCTCACTCAGACGTATTTTATTTCAAGGCAGGAACTCTGGAAAATGGTGCAAACATCACCAAACGAGCAGTCCTATCCGCTATAGCCAAACTTTTCGACCCTTTAGGCTGGCTTGCGCCTATGGTCATTGTGGCAAAAATACTCATGCAGAGTATTTGGTTGGAAGGCACCGCTTGTGACGAACCAGTATCTACCAGTACGCTGCAACGATGGAAAACCTTCACCGACCAGTACCATGAAATCGATAAAATCCGGATACCTAGATGGGTCAACTTTTCACCAGGAACCGACATCGAGATCCATGGATTTTGTGACGCATCCGAGAAGGCTTATGCAGCAGCCATTTACATGCGCGTCAAAACGGATGATAATGTCTGCACGAACCTGCTTCTAGCCAAAACCCGAGTTGCCCCAGTGAAAACTCTTTCTCTTCCACGTTTGGAACTGTGCGGAGCCGTGCTGCTAGCGGAAATCACCGAATCAATTTTCAGGAACCTCAAGTTGGGACCAGTGAACGTGCACCTTTGGACGGATTCAACTATCGTCCTCGCATGGATAAGGAAACCGCCGTGTTCCTGGTCCACTTTCGTCGCACATCGGATCACCAAGATCATCGACATGGTCGGAAATAAGGACTGGTTGCATGTAAACTCAGAATCTAACCCAGCAGATTTAGGTAGCAGAGGATTACCTGCGTCTGAATTGGTCAACAATTTGTTGTGGTGGCAGGGACCTTCTTGGCTGCAAGAAGACACTTCCCAATGGCCAGCACAAGAAAGTGACTACATCACCTCCGTAGAGGAAAAGAGGGCGAAGACCTGCGCAACAACAACAGTAAATACTATCGATGTTCTTCAACGCTTTTCAGACCTACCTAGGGCTTTACGGGTGCTCTCATACGTAATGAGGTTCTACCGAAGAACTCACCCCAGAACAAAAAAAGCATTTCAGGTCAAGTCACATTTAATCTCTCCGGATGAGATCAAATCAGTAACCCAAATCTTAATTAAAATCTATCAGAAACAACATTATAGTTCCGAATATAATGATCTAAAGGCCGGAAAACCAATTGGAGGGAAAAGTGTAATACTCTCACTTAATCCCTACTTAGACCAAGATGGCATCATTCGGGTAGGAGGGCGACTCGGGGCGTCAAAGGACTTAGCTTTTACTGAACGCCACCCAATCCTCCTCCCATACAACTGTCGGTTATCCCGGCTGACAGTCCTAATGTTTCTTCAACAAAGTTTGCATGGGGAGAACCAACTCATGTTGCGTCTGATACGCACCCAATACTGGATACCTAACATCAAAACCATGATTAGGGCTACAATTCACAATTGCAAAGTTTGCACTGTGCACCGAAAGCGTGCTCAGACCCAACTTATGGGTATTCTCCCTCGCGAACGCACGACATTCAGCCGTGCATTCACGAATACTGGAGTCGACTTTGCCGGACCCTTCGACATTAAAAGTTACCGCGGCAGAGGGTGTCGACTATCCAAAGGCTATGTCTGCCTTTTCGTGTGTTTTTCCACACGAGCGATTCATCTGGAGGCCACTACTGACCTCAGCACCCCATAATTTCTTGCGGCTTTTGCCCGTTTTATATCTAGACGCGGATGTCCCAAAAACGTCTACTCCGACAACGGTACAAACTTTGTCGGAGCTTCACGATCCCTACGATCGGAATTCAAAATTTTCATGGCACAAGCCCGAGACAATGCTGTCTCGAAGTACAGCCACCAGTCACTCACTTGGCATTTCATCCCTGCGGGCGCTCCCCACATGGGAGGGCTGTGGGAGGCTGGAGTGAAAAGCTTCAAAAGCCACTTCAAAAAGATAGCCTCACCACACAAATTTACATTCGAGGAATTCCATACACTCTTGTGCCGCATCGAGGCATGCCTGAACTCGCGGCCCCTCAGCCCGGCATCCAATGACCCAACGGACCTTGAGCCGCTTACTCCAGGTCATTTCCTCACTGGCGGCCATCTACTGGCTCCGCCAGAGCCGGATGCTAGTGAGAGCCCTGCCTCGATGATCAATCGGTGGCAGAAACTCAAAGCCCTCCATCACACTTTCTGCAAGCGATGGAAAACCGAATATCTATCCGAACTTCAAAAAAGAGTGAAGTGGAAGCATCCCAAACAAAATATAAAAGTGGGAGATCTCGCTGTCCTCAAAGAGGACCACTTATCTCCCAACGAATGGAGGTTAGGTCGAGTTGTCAACGTACACCCCGGCGAAGATGACCGAGTACGCGTAGTCGACCTCAAAACCGAGAAGGGTCAAGTCAGACGACCTTTGGTCAAACTGATCCTTCTTCCCCCGGAAGATACGGATTGCGAGAAGGTGACGAGCTCCTAACAAACACCTCCGTTCCTCCATATCCCTACTTTCAAAAAAAAAAAAAAATCAAACCCAGCTCTCGTTCACCCGGAACGAGGCCAACCAACTACCCTAATCAGATCGCCCATCTGCCAAAACACTATTTCCCCCGACTACCTACAACTAGAGGCCCACGGTTAGTGATAGCATCGAAAGCATATTAAGGAACCCACGTCTTCTTGTCTCTCTATCCCTAAGCTTGTGTTTCTCCCGAGCCATATATTATCATCAACCCCCCGGTCTCGTGAGGGTGCGAGTCTACCGGAGGGGAAACCTAAGGCGTACTACGCGATGGCAATGGGGAAAGGGAGCGCGGGACATAAAGACGCGTTCAACCACGCGCCGTGATGCCCCGCTATCCCTAAGCTTGCGTCGCTCCCGCGGCCCTAATTATAATCAACCACCCCGGTCTCGTGAGGGTGCGAGCCTACCGGAGGGCGATCCTACATCTTATTTTTCTTTTTTTTTCTACCCCCGGTCTCGTCGTGTCGAGTCTGCCGGAGGGAATCCTACACCTGACTACTGTTGGGCAATGGGGAAAGGGAGCGAGATGCACGAAGACACGGGAGAGCTTACCAAAAGCTCGCAAACAAAAAGCATTTTTTTTTCTATGGTTTTTTTAACAATACTAACCGTGGCCCCCATGAACACAAGACCCAGGACGCAGATCTACTATCTGCAACCGAACATAAATCCACTCAACCAAAAGCACGAGACCAACAGGATTGTGTACTTAATGAGTAGGGACAGTCATATTCTAAACATGGGTTAACCTCGGCTTATAGAATTTTGCGGAAACCATGGAATCGTGGACTTTCGTAAACCTATGAACCTACGAAACCTAAGCCAAATCAAAATTCATCGTTCAACGTCACAACCCTCGATTAATAAAATGATTCGCTTAACGCAAAAGGAATACATATCGTAGGTAACTAGTGGAGGTACCATAACGAAATGCATTCAATGAGCATGTTAAATGATTTTTCGGAACCGTCGTCTCTATTTAAGAATTTGGGGAAAAGGTTATATTTGAGAAATTAAAGGCTCACCTGGAATCCTTCCATGAAGTCTTAAAAGGACAAGAGCGTTCCGAAATTTCTGCATAAACGGGTGACAACTCCTTGTTTAGCAGGAGCGCACAAAAGTTGGACTCTTCTGTCCTTGCTAAGGTCGGAATATAGAGCCAGCGGCGGCCGCGTCGAGTATACCCCAATCACAAAATATGACCTTATCATCACGAAATCTTCAGTAGAAACTGAATCATTTCCCCCCCACAACTTACAAACTTATTATCACTACCCGATTGATCAAGTCGTTACATATTTTTTGGACTCTTTAGTTGATTACGAACGTGAAGGTAAACCCACAATCAAAAAAAAATCCGTTCGTAATTTCACATAAGTCCAAAAAAAAAAATTTTTGGAAGTGGGAAAAAGTTCCCTAACCTTGAGCAGTATCCGGTACCCCTTACCACTGGTGGGGGGAAGTACCAGACTTACAAAAGGTTGTTGAAAGCGGGAGTGCATCCGACCGGGTGGATACTTCCCTTACCTCGAACAGTATCTGATACCCCTTACCACTGGTGGGGGGAAGTGCCGGACTTGAACGAGGTTTTAACAAGGAAAAACCGACTAATGTCATTTTTACATCTTTACGCAGTATCTGCTACCCCTTACCACTGGTGGGGGGAAGTAGCGGACTGACGCAAAGCTTCCCAGTTATTTTTCGAGAAAATGGGATGCGCTGTTGATCACAAAAAAAAAAAAGGAAAAACGCTTTTTATGGAATGAAAAGTTCCTACAACCATGAATTAAAACAGACCCAGAAACCATCCCATTCACTCGTTATCCCATAACGAGGACATCATAAACGCCTACCGCAGAAGGGCGAACCGATCTGCCACAAAACACTTATTTTTTTTTAAGAAATTACAAAGTAACACCCCGGGTCAGTCGCTCACCGAGAGCGAGGACCCCAGAAAAACAAGTAATGACAACACGATACTTTGTACAAACAAAGCTGCACCACTCGTATCTGGACTGCGCTGCATTTCGCGGACGACCATTCCGGCAGCAGCGTTATATGTAGAACGGGATGTGAATGGGCGCACCACAGGACCGCGATGCGGGAATATAAGTGGTACCCACTACTTAAGCTCCGTCCTCTCCCAATTGTGCATTTCAAATACAGAAGTCTTGTCGGAAATAATAAAAAAGGGGAGAAATAAATAAATCAAATATTACCGAATTGGCGGCGTTTTGCATGGCCGTATGCTTTGTATTGCCTGATCAATTTGCAAAGGTGTTGTCTTAGACGATGCCTTGAGTAGGAATGGATAACTCCAATGTCAAATGCCTCTGGCTGCAAAGAAAAGCAATAGAGGAATAGATTAATACAAATAAACATTTTTTTTTGTATGCTCTTATGATTTTTATTTTAAAGTGTTTAGTTACTTCACAAGCGAATTCGATATAAGGAATATGTAATATGTAGTTTTATCCAAAACATAAATAAACATGAGTTACCAATAAATTATTGTACATTATTTTCATATGAAAGCAATAACTCTCTCTCAACAATCACATTTTGGTCGCGCATTCTTCTCCTTTAACATATTCGTCCAATCCAAATGATTTTCGTCCTCTTCAATTTGTGAACGATGCAAATGTTTACCCTGATACAGAAATTCGCCAAATTGTAATGCTACCGGATCGTGACCAACTGTTAAAACGGCCAACACCTTTCCATCCGAATCCAAGTAATATGCAGCAAATTTCGAATTTTCCAAATGACCTTTAATTATCACCTCAGTAAAACGTCCATAACCGGCGTAGCGTATACCTTTGCCGAATACATTTGAAAAGAAGAATGGCACCGTTTTTAAATCTTCAATTGTACCAGTCATATTTAATGCAGCAACACGGCCATGATATTGTGCTAATTGCAGGTGACCAATTGCGCTACGTTGATTGGCATGGGCGAATACGGGTGCTTTGGCTATATCACCGCCAACATAAACATCGATTACATTGGTCATCAGATGCATATCGGTATCGATAGATCCATCGGAATTAACTTTAATACCTGAATCGCGCAGGAAATCGGTGTTAAAAGTTGAACAGGTACCCAATACAACACCATCGCAAGGATATTTGCTACCATCGACAAGTTCGACTTCGGTAACAACACCATCGGCGTTTCCATTCAACTCCAATAATACACTATGATTTTTCATAGTGATACTTTTTTCACGATATAATCGATAGAATAGTTCGCCCACTGGCTCTCCGAAAATGCTAAATGGATATTGGCTTGAATATACTATGGTTACCGATTTAACTTTGCTGTGCAGAGTCGACGCCATTTCCATTGAAATAAAGCTGCAACCTACACACACTAGTCTCGTTTCGGGTGTTATCGCTGCTAATATTGCTCTAGCATCGTCATATTCGCGTACAGTGAAAAGATGTTCCTTGCACTGGTGGCTTGCGTGCATTCAAACCAGTACAAATAAAAGTTTATCATATGAGATCCCTTCGTTATCCGAACAAATGCCTGTCTTAGAAGCTGTATCCACTTTTGTCGCTGCCACACCAAGCATAACTTCAATATCGTAGTGTGCATAGAAATCCGATTTGCGAAACTCCAACTTCTCTAGTGGTACATCTATGGGTTTTGTTCGTTTGCCACGATCATAGGGTAGACATTTTTCACGACACAGCATAACAATGCGACCGGTAAAACCCTCTTGACGTAGTGTTTCTACACAAATACCACCAGCGGGTCCACCGCCAATAACCACCATACAAGTATTATTCGCCTTATCGCGTTTTACCATATCCTTTACTCGTTTATTATATTCCAAATCTGTACGCTTCGCTCGCAATTTAACTTTGCCGTCGTTTTCGACACGCACCATAAAACAGGGTAGCGAGTCAACACCTGGAAAATCTTCAATATCACCGGTGCGTAAATCAAAAGCAGCACCAGGCCATGGACAACGTACATGTCCCTGGCCCAAGGCGCCGGTATTCAGTGGTGCACCGTAATGTGGACATTTATTTCCAATAGCAAATATTTGACCTCCTTGTTTTGCCACCAAGACTTTTGTGTCCACATCAAACTGGAATTGTTTCATTTCATTTTCCTGTAAATCGTCAATGTGACAGACTTCAACAGGACCGGTATATTCTGACATTGCGCCTTCAGATTGATAGGTACCACTTTGCTCCGTATCTCCTGCCTTGCCCTTCTTTTTAGAAGTTGGTGAATATTCTCACCACCCATTATGCCAAATACTGATTTTTTACACCCCAACAAATTACTTTTAAGTACTTTTTGCTGGTGTTGCAGTGTTGATGTCTGGTAAAACCTTCCTTGTTTTTTTGTGGTGCTGAGCTAAGGTGCGGACTGCTGTGAAGTTGATTCGAGTACAGCTGGCGGAATATCGTATTGTTGAGTTTTTCTATGGCAATTTAAGGAAAATGTTATATCGAAACAATGCCACGGAAGTTGTTGCTCTTTATATTGTCGCCGTACTAAACCGTGGGATGAAAAAATGTTGGAACAACGCCGCGATATTAAATTCCTGTGTGTAGACGCAATTTTTTTGTGATGGAATGCCAAGCTTATGAAAGGCGTTAGATTGGATTGCGGTTGATTTTTTTGGAGAGACGAATATGAAGTTTTACATATATTGAGCGGAATACTTCATAGTAGCAATATCGGAGATAGTATTATTATGGGTTATTCATACGCGCGAGCAACAAACCACGAATTTTACAAATACCTTTTAATCCTTGTAAACTATCTACTGACTAAAATAAAAACCAGTCACCTGAAAATAAACGAAAATTGAATTAAAAATCTGACATACCATAAAAAATAGTCATTGCAATAAAATTATTGCAAAATATTTTACTACTTACCCTTGTGTCCAGCAACGCGTAAATTTTACATGAATTGAAGCAAAAACGGTAAAATAAATCTTTCGATTCATTTTTTGTTTTTGCTTCAAGCTCTACACTGGAATGTTCAACCAACGTATGTATGTATGTATGATACATACAAGAAAACGAGAAACGACAGAGTTGCCATGTTACCCAACTCGACCACCCAATGGTGCGTTTCTTGTTTGCGTCTGTCTAAGAGGAGAGAAGACAACACAAGGTTAAATCACAAGAGCCCCCCCCCCCCCCCCCCCCCCCCCCCCCAACCCAACTAATCAGGCCGAAATCATATGAAGTGTAAAATAAATCCATTTAATATTTTTTTTTTTTTTCAACAAATATTAAATTAAATTACTGCACAGCCGTAACTGAGTGGCACAGAAACCCACTTCAGTGGCGAAGACGGCGATGCACGGAGAGCGCTGCGGACGACGCATACCGCTTGGGGCAGCTCCAACACCTATACGGGTAAAATTGCATATGCCCATTTAGATGGGCAATCAAGCCTCCAAACGACCGAAGATGCCGTTGGCACACACGACATCGATACCCCCCCCGAGGCGTTGGACCCTGTGCTGGCTGCGGCTCCCACAACACGTTCTCGTGCGCCTTATGGAACCTGGCGTACCAGGCGGTGGTGCTCCCGCGTAACTTAACCACCAGAGGCGTCTGCAGGGCCCGGAGCACACAGGGCCTAACTTGTCGCAACACCTCCTCCACCGCCTGCTGCACCAACTCGTCCGGCGCGTGGCAGATATAGGAGCCCCTCCGCCGCTCCGGATATTGAACGTCCGCCACCACCTGGATTGGCTCCTCTTCCCCAGCCTCCAAACACACTAGAAGTAGTTGCATCGGTTCCATCTGAAAAAAAAAAAAACCATTATAGAAAAAATTATCAAAAAATCCGTTAGGAAGGTGTCATACTTACGTTTTACCAGCTTGAAAATCCTTTTCCAAATAACAATGTGGTGAGGGTAATTTATCCACCACAATCCTACATTAATGTATCCTGGAAAATTCCTGTTACGGGAAAACAACTGGATGGCAACCCGCAACATACCAACGGCAGCCTCATTAGTGCTGTCATATTAAGAAAGAAAAAAGGCGGATACCGATAACTACACCAAAGCAGTACCGAAAACCGCAAAACATCAGATTCGGTACTGACGTGTTTTTGCCGAATATAGGCATCTACTGCAATACCAAGTAGTCATACACAACAAAAGAACCCAAAAAGGGGGGGAGGACAAAACAAAGAAAACAACCTTTCCTTGCAAAAAATTCACATTTTTTTTTTTACAAGAGAAATTTTTTCTTTGATGTTTTTTTTACCCTTTCCGTTTTTTGGGCACGGTTTTCTGGCTGGGGGGCAGGACTTGTTGTTTTTCAACAACAAACATCACAAACAGTCATTATAAGGGCTCGGTACAAAAACAATCCGAGTCCCGAAATTAACGAATCCCGACACGACCAAGTCCCGAAATTAGAAAAAGTCAACTGTTTTCTACCGGCCTAGTGTGCTACTGCCCCAGTGACCTAGTTTTTTTTCAAGGGCAAGCAAATACATATATGTATATATATATATATACAAGCACACCACAAATTCACCATACCAGCTGTCAGGTTGTCAAACGTTGTTTCTCGTTGTATATCCTTTAATTCTAGAGTTAAATTGATAAATAACGTGTACGAATTTGTTTAACGCATTTGTTTTGGTTACTCGACGTCTCCGTTCTCGTGTAGCCTACATATTGCGTTTTTTTTTTAATTTGCTTACCGGGCTAAAGGTTAGCATGTTTAAAATACGTAAGTCGTTTTGTTCATCAAATTTAAGTAGATAACTCATCAGTTGTTTGCATCAGAGCGATAATTTTTGAGATAGTTATTAAAACTGTTTAAAGGTTGTCAAACGTTGTTTCTCGTTGTATATCCTTTAATTCTAGAGTTAAATTGATAAATAACGTGTACGAATTTGTTTAACGCATTTGTTTTGGTTACTCGACGTCTCCGTTCTCGTGTAGCCTACATATTGCGTTTTTTTTTTAATTTGCTTACCTGGCTAAAGGTTAGCATGTTTAAAATACGTAAGTCGTTTTGTTCATCATATTTAAGTAGATAACTCATCAGTTGTTTGCATCAGAGCGATAATTTTTGAGATAGTTATTAAAACTGTTTAAAGGTTGTCAAAAGTTGTTTCTCGTTGTATATCCTTTAATTCTAGAGTTAAATTGATAAATAACGTGTACGAATTTGTTTAACGCATTTGTTTTGGTTACTCGACGTCTCCGTTCTCGTGTAGCCTACATATTGCGTTTTTTTTTTAATTTGCTTACCGGGCTAAAGGTTAGCATGTTTAAAATACGTAAGTCGTTTTGTTCATCAAATTTAAGTAGATAACTCATCAGTTGTTTGCATCAGAGCGATAATTTTTGAGATAGTTATTAAAACTGTTTAAAAGTTGTCAAACGTTGTTTCTCGTTGTATATCCTTTAATTCTAGAGTTAAATTGATAAATAACGTGTACGAATTTGTTTAACGCATTTGTTTTGGTTACTCGACGTCTCCGTTCTCGTGTAGCCTACATATTGCGTTTTTTTTTTAATTTGCTTACCTGGCTAAAGGTTAGCATGTTTAAAATACGTAAGTCGTTTTGTTCATCATATTTAAGTAGATAACTCATCAGTTGTTTGCATCAGAGCGATAATTTTTGAGATAGTTATTAAAACTGTTTAAAGGTTGTCAAACGTTGTTTCTCGTTGTATATCCTTTAATTCTAGAGTTAAATTGATAAATAACGTGTACGAATTTGTTTAACGCATTTGTTTTGGTTACTCGACGTCTCCGTTCTCGTGTAGCCTACATATTGCGTTTTTTTTTTAATTTGCTTACCTGGCTAAAGGTTAGCATGTTTAAAATACGTAAGTCGTTTTGTTCATCATATTTAAGTAGATAACTCATCAGTTGTTTGCATCAGAGCGATAATTTTTGAGATAGTTATTAAAACTGTTTAAAGGTTGTCAAACGTTGTTTCTCGTTGTATATCCTTTAATTCTAGAGTTAAATTGATAAATAACGTGTACGAATTTGTTTAACGCATTTGTTTTGGTTACTCGACGTCTCCGTTCTCGTGTAGCCTACATATTGCGTTTTTTTTTTAATTTGCTTACCTGGCTAAAGGTTAGCATGTTTAAAATACGTAAGTCGTTTTGTTCATCATATTTAAGTAGATAACTCATCACTTGTTTGCATCAGAGCGATAATTTTTGAGATAGTTATTAAAACTGTTTAAAGGTTGTCAAACGTTGTTTCTCGTTGTATATCCTTTAATTCTAGAGTTAAATTGATAAATAACGTGTACGAATTTGTTTAACGCATTTGTTTTGGTTACTCGACGTCTCCGTTCTCGTGTAGCCTACATATTGCGTTTTTTTTTTAATTTGCTTACCTGGCTAAAGGTTAGCATGTTTAAAATACGTAAGTCGTTTTGTTCATCATATTTAAGTAGATAACTCATCAGTTGTTTGCATCAGAGCGATAATTTTTGAGATAGTTATTAAAATTGTTTAAAGGTTGTCAAACGTTGTTTCTCGTTGTATATCCTTTAATTCTAGAGTTAAATTGATAAATAACGTGTACGAATTTGTTTAACGCATTTGTTTTGGTTACTCGACGTCTCCGTTCTCGTGTAGCCTACATATTGCGTTTTTTTTTTAATTTGCTTACCGGGCTAAAGGTTAGCATGCTTAAAATACGTAAGTCGTTTTGTTCATCATATTTAAGTAGATAACTCATCAGTTGTTTGCATCAGAGCGATAATTTTTGAGATAGTTATTAAAACTGTTTAAAGGTTGTCAAACGTTGTTTCTCGTTGTATATCCTTTAATTCTAGAGTTAAATTGATAAATAACGTGTACGAATTTGTTTAACGCATTTGTTTTGGTTACTCGACGTCTCCGTTCTCGTGTAGCCTACATATTGCTTTTTTTTTTTTAATTTGCTTACCGGGCTAAAGGTTAGCATGTTTAAAATACGTAAGTCGTTTTGTTCATCAAATTTAAGTAGATAACTCATCAGTTGTTTGCATCAGAGCGACAATTTTTGAGATAGTTATTAAAATTGTTTAAAGGTTGTCAAACGTTGTTTCTCGTTGTATATCCTTTAATTCTAGAGTTAAATTGATAAATAACGTGTACGAATTTGTTTAACGCATTTGTTTTGGTTACTCGACGTCTCCGTTCTCGTGTAGCCTACATATTGCGTTTTTTTTTTAATTTGCTTACCTGGCTAAAGGTTAGCATGTTTAAAATACGTAAGTCGTTTTGTTCATCATATTTAAGTAGATAACTCATCAGTTGTTTGCATCAGAGCGATAATTTTTGAGATAGTTATTAAAACTGTTTAAAGGTTGTCAAACGTTGTTTCTCGTTGTATATCCTTTAATTCTAGAGTTAAATTGATAAATAACGTGTACGAATTTGTTTAACGCATTTGTTTTGGTTACTCGACGTCTCCGTTCTCGTGTAGCCTACATATTGCGTTTTTTTTTTAATTTGCTTACCGGGCTAAAGGTTAGCATGTTTAAAATACGTAAGTCGTTTTGTTCATCAAATTTAAGTAGATAACTCATCAGTTGTTTGCATCAGAGCGACAATTTTTGAGATAGTTATTAAAACTGTTTAAAGGTTGTCAAACGTTGTTTCTCGTTGTATATCCTTTAATTCTAGAGTTAAATTGATAAATAACGTGTACGAATTTGTTTAACGCATTTGTTTTGGTTACTCGACGTCTCCGTTCTCGTGTAGCCTACATATTGCGTTTTTTTTTTAATTTGCTTACCTGGCTAAAGGTTAGCATGTTTAAAATACGTAAGTCGTTTTGTTCATCATATTTAAGTAGATAACTCATCAGTTGTTTGCATCAGAGCGATAATTTTTGAGATAGTTATTAAAACTGTTTAAAGGTTGTCAAACGTTGTTTCTCGTTGTATATCCTTTAATTCTAGAGTTAAATTGATAAATAACGTGTACGAATTTGTTTAACGCATTTGTTTTGGTTACTCGACGTCTCCGTTCTCGTGTAGCCTACATATTGCGTTTTTTTTTAATTTGCTTACCGGGCTAAAGGTTAGCATGTTTAAAATACGTAAGTCGTTTTGTTCAACAAATTTGAGTAGATAACTCAGCAGTTGTTTGCATCAGAGCGACAATTTTTGAGATAGTTATTAAAACTGTTTAAAGGTTGTCAAACGTTGTTTCTCGTTGTATATACTTTAATTCTAGAGTTAAATTGATAAATAACGTGTACGAATTTGTTTAACGCATTTGTTTTGGTTACTCGACGTCTCCGTTCTCGTGTAGCCTACATATTGCGTTTTTTTTTTAATTTGCTTACCTGGCTAAAGGTTAGCATGTTTAAAATACGTAAGTCGTTTTGTTCATCATATTTAAGTAGATAACTCATCAGTTGTTTGCATCAGAGCGATAATTTTTGAGATAGTTATTAAAACTGTTTAAAGGTTGTCAAACGTTGTTTCTCGTTGTATATCCTTTAATTCTAGAGTTAAATTGATAAATAACGTGTACGAATTTGTTTAACGCATTTGTTTTGGTTACTCGACGTCTCCGTTCTCGTGTAGCCTACATATTGTGTTTTTTTTTTTAATTTGCTTACCTGGCTAAAGGTTAGCATGTTTAAAATACGTAAGTCGTTTTGTTCATCATATTTAAGTAGATAACTCATCAGTTGTTTGCATCAGAGCGATAATTTTTGAGATAGTTATTAAAACTGTTTAAAGGTTGTCAAACGTTGTTTCTCGTTGTATATCCTTTAATTCTAGAGTTAAATTGATAAATAACGTGTACGAATTTGTTTAACGCATTTGTTTTGGTTACTCGACGTCTCCGTTCTCGTGTAGCCTACATATTGCGTTTTTTTTTTAATTTGCTTACCTGGCTAAAGGTTAGCATGTTTAAAATACGTAAGTCGTTTTGTTCATCATATTTAAGTAGATAACTCATCAGTTGTTTGCATCAGAGCGATAATTTTTGAGATAGTTATTAAAACTGTTTAAAGGTTGTCAAACGTTGTTTCTCGTTGTATATCCTTTAATTCTAGAGTTAAATTGATAAATAACGTGTACGAATTTGTTTAACGCATTTGTTTTGGTTACTCGACGTCTCCGTTCTCGTGTAGCCTACATATTGCGTTTTTTTTTTAATTTGCTTACCGGGCTAAAGGTTAGCATGTTTAAAATACGTAAGTCGTTTTGTTCATCAAATTTAAATAGATAACTCATCAGTTGTTTGCATCAGAGCGACAATTTTTGAGATAGTTATTAAAACTGTTTAAAGGTTGTCAAACGTTGTTTCTCGTTGTATATCCTTTAATTCTAGAGTTAAATTGATAAATAACGTGTACGAATTTGTTTAACGCATTTGTTTTGGTTACTCGACGTCTCCGTTCTCGTGTAGCCTACATATTGCGTTTTTTTTTAATTTGCTTACCGGGCTAAAGGTTAGCATGTTTAAAATACGTAAGTCGTTTTGTTCAACAAATTTGAGTAGATAACTCAGCAGTTGTTTGCATCAGAGCGACAATTTTTGAGATAGTTATTAAAACTGTTTAAAGGTTGTCAAACGTTGTTTCTCGTTGTATATACTTTAATTCTAGAGTTAAATTGATAAATAACGTGTACGAATTTGTTTAACGCATTTGTTTTGGTTACTCGACGTCTCCGTTCTCGTGTAGCCTACATATTGCGTTTTTTTTTTAATTTGCTTACCTGGCTAAAGGTTAGCATGTTTAAAATACGTAAGTCGTTTTGTTCATCATATTTAAGTAGATAACTCATCAGTTGTTTGCATCAGAGCGACAATTTTTGAGATAGTTATTAAAACTGTTTAAAGGTTGTCAAACGTTGTTTCTCGTTGTATATCCTTTAATTCTAGAGTTAAATTGATAAATAACGTGTACGAATTTGTTTAACGCATTTGTTTTGGTTACTCGACGTCTCCGTTCTCGTGTAGCCTACATATTGCGTTTTTTTTTTAATTTGCTTACCGGGCTAAAGGTTAGCATGTTTAAAATACGTAAGTCGTTTTGTTCATCAAATTTAAGTAGATAACTCATCAGTTGTTTGCATCAGAGCGATAATTTTTGAGATAGTTATTAAAATTGTTTAAAGGTTGTCAAACGTTGTTTCTCGTTGTATATCCTTTAATTCTAGAGTTAAATTGATAAATAACGTGTACGAATTTGTTTAACGCATTTGTTTTGGTTACTCGACGTCTCCGTTCTCGTGTAGCCTACATATTGCGTTTTTTTTTTAATTTGCTTACCGGGCTAAAGGTTAGCATGTTTAAAATACGTAAGTCGTTTTGTTCATCAAATTTAAGTAGATAACTCATCAGTTGTTTGCATCAGAGCGACAATTTTTCAGATAGTTATTAAAACTGTTTAAAGGTTGTCAAACGTTGTTTCTCGTTGTATATCCTTTAATTCTAGAGTTAAATTGATAAATAACGTGTACGAATTTGTTTAACGCATTTGTTTTGGTTACTCGACGTCTCCGTTCTCGTGTAGCCTACATATTGCGTTTTTTTTTTAATTTGCTTACCGGGCTAAAGGTTAGCATGTTTAAAATACGTAAGTCGTTTTGTTCAACAAATTTGAGTAGATAACTCAGCAGTTGTTTGCATCAGAGCGATAATTTTTGAGATAGTTATTAAAACTGTTTAAAGGTTGTCAAACGTTGTTTCTCGTTGTATATCCTTTAATTCTAGAGTTAAATTGATAAATAACGTGTACGAATTTGTTTAACGCATTTGTTTTGGTTACTCGACGTCTCCGTTCTCGTGTAGCCTACATATTGCGTTTTTTTTTTTAATTTGCTTTCCGGGCTAAAGGTTAGCATGTTTAAAATACGTAAGTCGTTTTGTTCATCAAATTTAAGTAGATAACTCATCAGTTGTTTGCATCAGAGCGACAATTTTTGAGATAGTTATTAAAACTGTTTAAAGGTTGTCAAACGTTGTTTCTCGTTGTATATCCTTTAATTCTAGAGTTAAATTGATAAATAACGTGTACGAATTTGTTTAACGCATTTGTTTTGGTTACTCGACGTCTCCGTTCTCGTGTAGCCTACATATTGCGTTTTTTTTTTAATTTGCTTACCGGGCTAAAGGTTAGCATGTTTAAAATACGTAAGTCGTTTTGTTCAACAAATTTAAGTAGATAACTCATCAGTTGTTTGCATCAGAGCGATAATTTTTGAGATAGTTATTAAAATTGTTTAAAGGTTGTCAAACGTTGTTTCTCGTTGTATATCCTTTAATTCTAGAGTTAAATTGATAAATAACGTGTACGAATTTGTTTAACGCATTTGTTTTGGTTACTCGACGTCTCCGTTCTCGTGTAGCCTACATATTGCGTTTTTTTTTTAATTTGCTTACCGGGCTAAAGGTTAGCATGTTTAAAATACGTAAGTCGTTTTGTTCATCAAATTTAAGTAGATAACTCATCAGTTGTTTGCATCAGAGCGACAATTTTTGAGATAGTTATTAAAACTGTTTAAAGGTTGTCAAACGTTGTTTCTCGTTGTATATCCTTTAATTCTAGAGTTAAATTGATAAATAACGTGTACGAATTTGTTTAACGCATTTGTTTTGGTTACTCGACGTCTCCGTTCTCGTGTAGCCTACATATTGCGTTTTTTTTTAATTTGCTTACCGGGCTAAAGGTTAGCATGTTTAAAATACGTAAGTCGTTTTGTTCAACAAATTTTAGTAGATAACTCAGCAGTTGTTTGCATCAGAGCGACAATTTTTGAGATAGTTATTAAAACTGTTTAAAGGTTGTCAAACGTTGTTTCTCGTTGTATATACTTTAATTCTAGAGTTAAATTGATAAATAACGTGTACGAATTTGTTTAACGCATTTGTTTTGGTTACTCGACGTCTCCGTTCTCGTGTAGCCTACATATTGCGTTTTTTTTTTAATTTGCTTACCTGGCTAAAGGTTAGCATGTTTAAAATACGTAAGTCGTTTTGTTCATCATATTTAAGTAGATAACTCATCAGTTGTTTGCATCAGAGCGATAATTTTTGAGATAGTTATTAAAACTGTTTAAAGGTTGTCAAAGGTTGTTTCTCGTTGTATATCCTTTAATTCTAGAGTTAAATTGATAAATAACGTGTACGAATTTGTTTAACGTATTTGTTTTGGTTACTCGACGTCTCCGTTCTCGTGTAGCCTACATATTGCGTTTTTTTTTTAATTTGCTTACCGGGCTAAAGGTTAGCATGTTTAAAATACGTAAGTCGTTTTGTTCATCATATTTAAGTAGATAACTCATCAGTTGTTTGCATCAGAGCGATAATTTTTGAGATAGTTATTAAAACTGTTTAAAGGTTGTCAAACGTTGTTTCTCGTTGTATATCCTTTAATTCTAGAGTTAAATTGATAAATAACGTGTACGAATTTGTTTAACGCATTTGTTTTGGTTACTCGACGTCTCCGTTCTCGTGTAGCCTACATATTGCGTTTTTTTTTAATTTGCTTACCGGGCTAAAGGTTAGCATGTTTAAAATACGTAAGTCGTTTTGTTCATCAAATTTAAGTAGATAACTCATCAGTTGTTTGCATCAGAGCGATAATTTTTGAGATAGTTATTAAAACTGTTTAAAGGTTGTCAAAGGTTGTTTCTCGTTGTATATCCTTTAATTCTAGAGTTAAATTGATAAATAACGTGTACGAATTTGTTTAACGCATTTGTTTTGGTTACTCGACGTCTCCGTTCTCGTGTAGCCTACATATTGCGTTTTTTTTTTAATTTGCTTACCTGGCTAAAGGTTAGCATGTTTAAAATACGTAAGTCGTTTTGTTCATCATATTTAAGTAGATAACTCATCAGTTGTTTGCATCAGAGCGATAATTTTTGAGATAGTTATTAAAACTGTTTAAAGGTTGTCAAACGTTGTTTCTCGTTGTATATCCTTTAATTCTAGAGTTAAATTGATAAATAACGTGTACGAATTTGTTTAACGCATTTGTTTTGGTTACTCGACGTCTCCGTTCTCGTGTAGCCTACATATTGCGTTTTTTTTTAAATTTGCTTACCGGGCTAAAGGTTAGCATGTTTAAAATACGTAAGTCGTTTTGTTCATCATATTTAAGTAGATAACTCACCAGTTGTTTGCATCAGAGCGATAATTTTTGAGATAGTTATTAAAACTGTTTAAAGGTTGTCAAACGTTGTTTCTCGTTGTATATCCTTTAATTCTAGAGTTAAATTGATAAATAACGTGTACGAATTTGTTTAACGCATTTGTTTTGGTTACTCGACGTCTCCGTTCTCGTGTAGCCTACATATTGCGTTTTTTTTTTAATTTGCTTACCGGGCTAAAGGTTAGCATGTTTAAAATACGTAAGTCGTTTTGTTCATCATATTTAAGTAGATAACTCATCAGTTGTTTGCATCAGAGCGATAATTTTTGAGATAGTTATTAAAACTGTTTAAAGGTTGTCAAACGTTGTTTCTCGTTGTATATCCTTTAATTCTAGAGTTAAATTGATAAATAACGTGTACGAATTTGTTTAACGCATTTGTTTTGGTTACTCGACGTCTCCGTTCTCGTGTAGCCTACATATTGCGTTTTTTTTTTAATTTGCTTACCTGGCTAAAGGTTAGCATGTTTAAAATACGTAAGTCGTTTTGTTCATCATATTTAAGTAGATAACTCATCAGTTGTTTGCATCAGAGCGATAATTTTTGAGATAGTTATTAAAACTGTTTAAAGGTTGTCAAACGTTGTTTCTCGTTGTATATCCTTTAATTCTAGAGTTAAATTGATAAATAACGTGTACGAATTTGTTTAACGCATTTGTTTTGGTTACTCGACGTCTCCGTTCTCGTGTAGCCTACATATTGCGTTTTTTTTTTAATTTGCTTACCTGGCTAAAGGTTAGCATGTTTAAAATACGTAAGTCGTTTTGTTCATCATATTTAAGTAGATAACTCATCAGTTGTTTGCATCAGAGCGATAATTTTTGAGATAGTTATTAAAACTGTTTAAAAGTTGTCAAACGTTGTTTCTCGTTGTATATCCTTTAATTCTAGAGTTAAATTGATAAATAACGTGTACGAATTTGTTTAACGCATTTGTTTTGGTTACTCGACGTCTCCGTTCTCGTGTAGCCTACATATTGCGTTTTTTTTTTAATTTGCTTACCTGGCTAAAGGTTAGCATGTTTAAAATACGTAAGTCGTTTTGTTCATCATATTTAAGTAGATAACTCATCAGTTGTTTGCATCAGAGCGATAATTTTTGAGATAGTTATTAAAACTGTTTAAAGGTTGTCAAACGTTGTTTCTCGTTGTATATCCTTTAATTCTAGAGTTAAATTGATAAATAACGTGTACGAATTTGTTTAACGTATTTGTTTTGGTTACTCGACGTCTCCGTTCTCGTGTAGCCTACATATTGCGTTTTTTTTTTAATTTGCTTACCGGGCTAAAGGTTAGCATGTTTAAAATACGTAAGTCGTTTTGTTCATCATATTTAAGTAGATAACTCATCAGTTGTTTGCATCAGAGCGATAATTTTTGATATAGTTATTAAAACTGTTTAAAGGTTGTCAAACGTTGTTTCTCGTTGTATATCCTTTAATTCTAGAGTTAAATTGATAAATAACGTGTACGAATTTGTTTAACGCATTTGTTTTGGTTACTCGACGTCTCCGTTCTCGTGTAGCCTACATATTGCGTTTTTTTTTTTAATTTGCTTACCGGGCTAAAGGTTAGCATGTTTAAAATACGTAAGTCGTTTTGTTCATCATATTTAAGTAGATAACTCATCAGTTGTTTGCATCAGAGCGATAATTTTTGAGATAGTTATTAAAACTGTTTAAAGGTTGTCAAACGTTGTTTCTCGTTGTATATCCTTTAATTCTAGAGTTAAATTGATAAATAACGTGTACGAATTTGTTTAACGCATTTGTTTTGGTTACTCGACGTCTCCGTTCTCGTGTAGCCTACATATTACGTTTTTTTTTTAATTTGCTTACCTGGCTAAATGTTAGCATGTTTAAAATACGTAAGTCGTTTTGTTCATCATATTTAAGTAGATAACTCATCAGTTGTTTGCATCAGAGCGATAATTTTTGAGATAGTTATTAAAACTGTTTAAAGGTTGTCAAACGTTGTTTCTCGTTGTATATCCTTTAATTCTAGAGTTAAATTGATAAATAACGTGTACGAATTTGTTTAACGCATTTGTTTTGGTTACTCGACGTCTCCGTTCTCGTGTAGCCTACATATTGCGTTTTTTTTTTAATTTGCTTACCTGGCTAAAGGTTAGCATGTTTAAAATACGTAAGTCGTTTTGTTCATCATATTTAAGTAGATAACTCATCAGTTGTTTGCATCAGAGCGATAATTTTTGAGATAGTTATTAAAACTGTTTAAAGGTTGTCAAACGTTGTTTCTCGTTGTATATCCTTTAATTCTAGAGTTAAATTGATAAATAACGTGTACGAATTTGTTTAACGCATTTGTTTTGGTTACTCGACGTCTCCGTTCTCGTGTAGCCTACATATTGCGTTTTTTTTTTAATTTGCTTACCTGGCTAAAGGTTAGCATGTTTAAAATACGTAAGTCGTTTTGTTCATCATATTTAAGTAGATAACTCATCAGTTGTTTGCATCAGAGCGATAATTTTTGAGATAGTTATTAAAACTGTTTAAAAGTTGTCAAACGTTGTTTCTCGTTGTATATCCTTTAATTCTAGAGTTAAATTGATAAATAACGTGTACGAATTTGTTTAACGCATTTGTTTTGGTTACTCGACGTCTCCGTTCTCGTGTAGCCTACATATTGCGTTTTTTTTTTTAATTTGCTTACCTGGCTAAAGGTTAGCATGTTTAAAATACGTAAGTCGTTTTGTTCATCATATTTAAGTAGATAACTCATCAGTTGTTTGCATCAGAGCGATAATTTTTGAGATAGTTATTAAAACTGTTTAAAGGTTGTCAAACGTTGTTTCTCGTTGTATATCCTTTAATTCTAGAGTTAAATTGATAAATAACGTGTACGAATTTGTTTAACGCATTTGTTTTGGTTACTCGACGTCTCCGTTCTCGTGTAGCCTACATATTGCGTTTTTTTTTTAATTTGCTTACCTGGCTAAAGGTTAGCATGTTTAAAATACGTAAGTCGTTTTGTTCATCATATTTAAGTAGATAACTCATCAGTTGTTTGCATCAGAGCGATAATTTTTTAGATAGTTATTAAAACTGGTGGCCACCGTGGTGTGATGGTAGCGTGCTCCGCCTACCACACCGCATGCCCTGGGTTCACACCTCGGGCAAAGCAACATCAAAATTTTAGAAATAAGGTTTTTCAATTAGAAGAAAATTTTTCTAAGCGGGGTCGCCCCTCGGCAGTGTTTGGCAAGCGCTCCGGGTGTATTTCTGCCATGAAAAGCTCTCAGTGAAAACTCATCTGCCTTGCAGATGCCGTTCGGAGTCGGCATAAAACACGTAGGTCCCGTCCGGCCGATTTGTAGGGAAAATCAATAGGAGCACGACGCAAATTGGAAGAGAAGCTCGGCCTTAGATCTCTTCGGAGGTTATCGCGCCTTACATTTTTTATTTTATAGTTATTAAAACTGTTTAAAGGTTGTCAAACGTTGTTTCTCGTTGTATATCCTTTAATTCTAGAGTTAAATTGATAAATAACGTGTACGAATTTGTTTAACGCATTTGTTTTGGTTACTCGACGTCTCCGTTCTCGTGTAGCCTACATATTGCGTTTTTTTTTTTAATTTGCTTACCTGGCTAAAGGTTAGCATGTTTAAAATACGTAAGTCGTTTTGTTCATCAAATTTAAGTAGATAACTCATCAGTTGTTTGCATCAGAGCGATAATTTTTGAGATAGTTATTAAAATTGTTTAAAGGTTGTCAAACGTTGTTTCTCGTTGTATATCCTTTAATTCTAGAGTTAAATTGATAAATAACGTGTACGAATTTGTTTAACGCATTTGTTTTGGTTACTCGACGTCTCCGTTCTCGTGTAGCCCACATATTGCGTTTTTTTTTTAATTTGCTTACCTGGCTAAAGGTTAGAATGTTTAAAATACGTAAGTCGTTTTGTTCATCATATTTAAGTAGATAACTCATCAGTTGTTTGCATCAGAGCGATAATTTTTGAGATAGTTATTAAAACTGTTTAAAGGTTGTCAAACGTTGTTTCTCGTTGTATATCCTTTAATTCAAGAGTTAAATTGATAAATAACGTGTACGAATTTGTTTAACGCATTTGTTTTGGTTACTCGACGTCTCCGTTCTCGTGTAGCCTACATATTGCGTTTTTTTTTAATTTGCTTACCTGGCTAAAGGTTAGCATGTTTAAAATACGTAAGTCGTTTTGTTCATCATATTTAAGTAGATAACTCATCAGTTGTTTGCATCAGAGCGATAATTTTTGAGATAGTTATTAAAACTGTTTAAAAGTTGTCAAACGTTGTTTCTCGTTGTATATCCTTTAATTCTAGAGTTAAATTGATAAATAACGTGTATGAATTTGTTTAACGCATTTGTTTTGGTTACTCGACGTCTCCGTTCTCGTGTAGCCTACATATTGCGTTTTTTTTTTAATTTGCTTACCTGGCTAAAGGTTAGCATGTTTAAAATACGTAAGTCGTTTTGTTCATCATATTTAAGTAGATAACTCATCAGTTGTTTGCATCAGAGCGATAATTTTTGAGATAGTTATTAAACTGTTTAAAGGTTGTCAAACGTTGTTTCTCGTTGTATATCCTTTAATTCTAGAGTTAAATTGATAAATAACGTGTACGAATTTGTTTAACGTATTTGTTTTGGTTACTCGACGTCTCCGTTCTCGTGTAGCCTACATATTGCGTTTTTTTTTTAATTTGCTTACCGGGCTAAAGGTTAGCATGTTTAAAATACGTAAGTCGTTTTGTTCATCATATTTAAGTAGATAACTCATCAGTTGTTTGCATCAGAGCGATAATTTTTGAGATAGTTATTAAAACTGTTTAAAGGTTGTCAAACGTTGTTTCTCGTTGTATATCCTTTAATTCTAGAGTTAAATTGATAAATAACGTGTACGAATTTGTTTAACGCATTTGTTTTGGTTACTCGACGTCTCCGTTCTCGTGTAGCCTACATATTGCGTTTTTTTTTTAATTTGCTTACCGGGCTAAAGGTTAGCATGTTTAAAATACGTAAGTCGTTTTGTTCATCAAATTTAAGTAGATAACTCATCAGTTGTTTGCATCAGAGCGATAATTTTTGAGATAGTTATTAAAACTGTTTAAAGGTTGTCAAACGTTGTTTCTCGTTGTATATCCTTTAATTCTAGAGTTAAATTGATAAATAACGTGTACGAATTTGTTTAACGCATTTGTTTTGGTGACTCGACGTCTCCGTTCTCGTGTAGCCTACATATTGCGTTTTTTTTTTTAATTTGCTTACCTGGCTAAAGGTTAGCATGTTTAAAATACGTAAGTCGTTTTGTTCATCAAATTTAAGTAGATAACTCATCAGTTGTTTGCATCATACGTAAGTCGTTTTGTTCATCATATTTAAGTAGATAACTCATCAGTTGTTTGCATCAGAGCGATAATTTTTGAGATAGTTATTAAACTGTTTAAAGGTTGTCAAACGTTGTTTCTCGTTGTATATCCTTTAATTCTAGAGTTAAATTGATAAATAACGTGTACGAATTTGTTTAACGTATTTGTTTTGGTTACTCGACGTCTCCGTTCTCGTGTAGCCTACATATTGCGTTTTTTTTTTTAATTTGCTTACCGGGCTAAAGGTTAGCATGTTTAAAATACGTAAGTCGTTTTGTTCATCATATTTAAGTAGATAACTCATCAGTTGTTTGCATCAGAGCGATAATTTTTGAGATAGTTATTAAAACTGTTTAAAGGTTGTCAAACGTTGTTTCTCGTTGTATATCCTTTAATTCTAGAGTTAAATTGATAAATAACGTGTACGAATTTGTTTAACGCATTTGTTTTGGTTACTCGACGTCTCCGTTCTCGTGTAGCCTACATATTGCGTTTTTTTTTTAATTTGCTTACCGGGCTAAAGGTTAGCATGTTTAAAATACGTAAGTCGTTTTGTTCATCAAATTTAAGTAGATAACTCATCAGTTGTTTGCATCAGAGCGATAATTTTTGAGATAGTTATTAAAACTGTTTAAAGGTTGTCAAACGTTGTTTCTCGTTGTATATCCTTTAATTCTAGAGTTAAATTGATAAATAACGTGTACGAATTTGTTTAACGCATTTGTTTTGGTGACTCGACGTCTCCGTTCTCGTGTAGCCTACATATTGCGTTTTTTTTTTAATTTGCTTACCTGGCTAAAGGTTAGCATGTTTAAAATACGTAAGTCGTTTTGTTCATCAAATTTAAGTAGATAACTCATCAGTTGTTTGCATCAGAGCGATAATTTTTGAGATAGTTATTAAAACTGTTTAAAGGTTGTCAAACGTTGTTTCTCGTTGTATATCCTTTAATTCTAGAGTTAAATTGATAAATAACGTGTACGAATTTGTTTAACGCATTTGTTTTGGTTACTCGACGTCTCCGTTCTCGTGTAGCCTACATATTGCGTTTTTTTTTTAATTTGCTTACCTGGCTAAAGGTTAGCATCTTTAAAATACGTAAGTCGTTTTGTTCATCATATTTAAGTAGATAACTCATCAGTTGTTTGCATCAGAGCGATAATTTTTGAGATAGTTATTAAAACTGTTTAAAGGTTGTCAAACGTTGTTTCTCGTTGTATATCCTTTAATTCTAGAGTTAAATTGATAAATAACGTGTACGAATTTGTTTAACGCATTTGTTTTGGTTACTCGACGTCTCCGTTCTCGTGTAGCCTACATATTGCGTTTTTTTTTTAATTTGCTTACCGGGCTAAAGGTTAGCATGTTTAAAATACGTAAGTCGTTTTGTTCATCATATTTAAGTAGATAACTCATCAGTTGTTTGCATCAGAGCGATAATTTTTGAGATAGTTATTAAAACTGTTTAAAGGTTGTCAAACGTTGTTTCTCGTTGTATATCCTTTAATTCTAGAGTTAAATTGATAAATAACGTGTACGAATTTGTTTAACGCATTTGTTTTGGTTACTCGACGTCTCCGTTCTCGTGTAGCCTACATATTGCGTTTTTTTTTTAATTTGCTTACCGGGCTAAAGGTTAGCATGTTTAAAATACGTAAGTCGTTTTGTTCATCAAATTTAAGTAGATAACTCATCAGTTGTTTGCATCAGAGCGATAATTTTTGAGATAGTTATTAAAACTGTTTAAAGGTTGTCAAACGTTGTTTCTCGTTGCATATCCTTTAATTCTAGAGTTAAATTGATAAATAACGTGTACGAATTTGTTTAACGCATTTCTTTTGGTTACTCGACGTCTCCGTTCTCGTGTAGCCTACATATTGCGTTTTTTTTTTAATTTGCTTACCTGGCTAAAGGTTAGCATGTTTAAAATACGTAAGTCGTTTTGTTCATCAAATTTAAGTAGATAACTCATCAGTTGTTTGCATCAGAGCGATAATTTTTGAGATAGTTATTAAAACTGTTTAAAGGTTGTCAAACGTTGTTTCTCGTTGTATATCCTTTAATTCTAGAGTTAAATTGATAAATAACGTGTACGTATTTGTTTAACGCATTTGTTTTGGTTACTCGACGTCTCCGTTCTCGTGTAGCCTACATATTGCGTTTTTTTTTTAATTTGCTTACCTGGCTAAAGGTTAGTATGTTTAAAATACGTAAGTCGTTTTGTTCATCATATTTAAGTAGATAACTCATCAGTTGTTTGCATCAGAGCGATAATTTTTGAGATAGTTATTAAAACTGTTTAAAGGTTGTCAAACGTTGTTTCTCGTTGTATATCCTTTAATTCTAGAGTTAAATTGATAAATAACGTGTACGAATTTGTTTAACGCATTTGTTTTGGTTACTCGACGTCTCCGTTCTCGTGTAGCCTACATATTGCGTTTTTTTTTTAATTTGCTTACCGGGCTAAAGGTTAGCATGTTTAAAATACGTAAGTCGTTTTGTTCATCATATTTAAGTAGATAACTCATCAGTTGTTTGCATCAGAGCGATAATTTTTGAGATAGTTATTAAAACTGTTTAAAGGTTGTCAAACGTTGTTTCTCGTTGTATATCCTTTAATTCTAGAGTTAAATTGATAAATAACGTGTACGAATTTGTTTAACGCATTTGTTTTGGTTACTCGACGTCTCCGTTCTCGTGTTGTAGCCTACATATTGCGTTTTTTTTTTTAATTTGCTTACCGGGCTAAAGGTTAGCATGTTTAAAATACGTAAGCCGTTTTGTTCATCATATTTAAGTAGATAACTCATCAGTTGTTTGCATCAGAGCGATAATTTTTGAGATAGTTATTAAAACTGTTTAAAGGTTGTCAAACGTTGTTTCTCGTTGTATATCCTTTAATTCTAGAGTTAAATTGATAAATAACGTGTACGAATTTGTTTAACGCATTTGTTTTGGTTACTCGACGTCTCCGTTCTCGTGTAGCCTACATATTGCGTTTTTTTTTTTAATTTGCTTACCAGGCTAAAGGTTAGCATGTTTAAAATACGTAAGTCGTTTTGTTCATCATATTTAAGTAGATAACTCATCAGTTGTTTGCATCAGAGCGATAATTTTTGAGAGAGTTATTAAAACTGTTTAAAGGTTGTCAAACGTTGTTTCTCGTTGTATATCCTTTAATTCTAGAGTTAAATTGATAAATAACGTGTACGAATTTGTTTAACGCATTTGTTTTGGTTACTCGACGTCTCCGTTCTCGTGTAGCCTACATATTGCGTTTTTTTTTTAATTTGCTTACCGGTCTAAAGGTTAGCATGTTTAAAATACGCAAGTCGTTTTGTTCATCAAATTTAAGTAGATAACTCATCAGTTGTTTGCATCAGACCGATAATTTTTGAGATAGTTATTAAAACTGTTTAAAGGTTGTCAAACGTTGTTTCTCGTTGTATATCCTTTAATTCTAGAGTTAAATTGATAAATAACGTGTACGAATTTGTTTAACGCATTTGTTTTGGTTACTCGACGTCTCCGTTCTCGTGTAGCCTACATATTGCGTTTTTTTTTTTAATTTGCTTACCTGGCTAAAGGTTAGCATGTTTAAAATACGTAAGTCGTTTTGTTCATCATATTTAAGTAGATAACTCATCAGTTGTTTGCATCAGAGCGATAATTTTTGAGATAGTTATTAAAACTGTTTAAAGGTTGTCAAACGTTGTTTCTCGTTGTATATCCTTTAATTCTAGAGTTAAATTGATAAATAACGTGTACGAATTTGTTTAACGCATTTGTTTTGGTTACTCGACGTCTCCGTTCTCGTGTAGCCTACATATTGCGTTTTTTTTTTTAATTTGCTTACCTGGCTAAAGGTTAGCATGTTTAAAATACGTAAGTCGTTTTGTTCATCATATTTAAGTAGATAACTCATCAGTTGTTTGCATCAGAGCGATAATTTTTGAGATAGTTATTAAAACTGTTTAAAGGTTGTCAAACGTTGTTTCTCGTTGTATATCCTTTAATTCTAGAGTTAAATTGATAAATAACGTGTACGAATTTGTTTAACGCATTTGTTTTGGTTACTCGACGTCTCCGTTCTCGTGTAGCCTACATATTGCGTTTTTTTTTTAATTTGCTTACCGGGCTAAAGGTTAGCATGTTTAAAATACGTAAGTCGTTTTGTTCATCATATTTAAGTAGATAACTCATCAGTTGTTTGCATCAGAGCGATAATTTTTGAGATAGTTGTTAAAACTGTTTAAAGGTTGTCAAACGTTGTTTCTCGTTGTATATCCTTTAATTCTAGAGTTAAATTGATAAATAACGTGTACGAATTTGTTTAACGCATTTGTTTTGGTTACTCGACGTCTCCGTTCTCGTGTAGCCTACATATTGCGTTTTTTTTTTTAATTTGCTTACCGGGCTAAAGGTTAGCATGTTTAAAATACGTAAGTCGTTTTGTTCATCATATTTAAGTAGATAACTCATCAGTTGTTTGCATCAGAGCGATAATTTTTGAGATAGTTATTAAAACTGTTTAAAGGTTGTCAAACGTTGTTTCTCGTTGTATATCCTTTAATTCTAGAGTTAAATTGATAAATAACGTGTACGAATTTGTTTAACGCATTTGTTTTGGTTACTCGACGTCTCCGTTCTCGTGTAGCCTACATATTGCGTTTTTTTTTTAATTTGCTTACCGGGCTAAAGGTTAGCATGTTTAAAATACGTAAGTCGTTTTGTTCATCATATTTAAGTAGATAACTCATCAGTTGTTTGCATCAGAGCGATAATTTTTGAGATAGTTATTAAAACTGTTTAAAGGTTGTCAAACGTTGTTTCTCGTTGTATATCCTTTAATTCTAGAGTTAAATTGATAAATAACGTGTACGAATTTGTTTAACGCATTTGTTTTGGTTACTCGACGTCTCCGTTCTCGTGTAGCCTACATATTGCGTTTTTTTTTTAATTTGCTTACCGGGCTAAAGGTTAGCATGTTTAAAATACGTAAGTCGTTTTGTTCATCATATTTAAGTAGATAACTCATCAGTTGTTTGCATCAGAGCGATAATTTTTGAGATAGTTATTAAAACTGTTTAAAGGTTGTCAAACGTTGTTTCTCGTTGTATATCCTTTAATTCTAGAGTTAAATTGATAAATAACGTGTACGAATTTGTTTAACGCATTTGTTTTGGTTACTCGACGTCTCCGTTCTCGTGTAGCCTACATATTGCGTTTTTTTTTTAATTTGCTTACCTGGCTAAAGGTTAGCATGTTTAAAATACGTAAGTCGTTTTGTTCATCATATTTAAGTAGATAACTCATCAGTTGTTTGCATCAGAGCGATAATTTTTGAGATAGTTATTAAAACTGTTTAAAGGTTGTCAAACGTTGTTTCTCGTTGTATATCCTTTAATTCTAGAGTTAAATTGATAAATAACGTGTACGAATTTGTTTAACGCATTTGTTTTGGTTACTCGACGTCTCCGTTCTCGTGTAGCCTACATATTGCGTTTTTTTTTTAATTTGCTTACCTGGCTAAAGGTTAGCATGTTTAAAATACGTAAGTCGTTTTGTTCATCATATTTAAGTAGATAACTCATCAGTTGTTTGCATCAGAGCGATAATTTTTGAGATAGTTATTAAAACTGTTTAAAAGTTGTCAAACGTTGTTTCTCGTTGTATATCCTTTAATTCTAGAGTTAAATTGATAAATAACGTGTACGAATTTGTTTAACGCATTTGTTTTGGTTACTCGACGTCTCCGTTCTCGTGTAGCCTACATATTGCGTTTTTTTTTTAATTTGCTTACCTGGCTAAAGGTTAGCATGTTTAAAATACGTAAGTCGTTTTGTTCATCATATTTAAGTAGATAACTCATCAGTTGTTTGCATCAGAGCGATAATTTTTGAGATAGTTATTAAAACTGTTTAAAGGTTGTCAAACGTTGTTTCTCGTTGTATATCCTTTAATTCTAGAGTTAAATTGATAAATAACGTGTACGAATTTGTTTAACGTATTTGTTTTGGTTACTCGACGTCTCCGTTCTCGTGTAGCCTACATATTGCGTTTTTTTTTTAATTTGCTTACCGGGCTAAAGGTTAGCATGTTTAAAATACGTAAGTCGTTTTGTTCATCATATTTAAGTAGATAACTCATCAGTTGTTTGCATCAGAGCGATAATTTTTGAGATAGTTATTAAAACTGTTTAAAGGTTGTCAAACGTTGTTTCTCGTTGTATATCCTTTAATTCTAGAGTTAAATTGATAAATAACGTGTACGAATTTGTTTAACGCATTTGTTTTGGTTACTCGACGTCTCCGTTCTCGTGTAGCCTACATATTGCGTTTTTTTTTTTAATTTGCTTACCGGGCTAAAGGTTAGCATGTTTAAAATACGTAAGTCGTTTTGTTCATCATATTTAAGTAGATAACTCATCAGTTGTTTGCATCAGAGCGATAATTTTTGAGATAGTT
Source organism: Eurosta solidaginis (assembly GCF_040869045.1). NCBI lineage: Eukaryota > Metazoa > Arthropoda > Insecta > Diptera > Tephritidae > Eurosta > Eurosta solidaginis. The sequence continues at coordinate 89,577 of NW_027137191.1, forward strand.
ATTAAAACTGTTTAAAGGTTGTCAAACGTTGTTTCTCGTTGTATATCCTTTAATTCTAGAGTTAAATTGATAAATAACGTGTACGAATTTGTTTAACGCATTTGTTTTGGTTACTCGACGTCTCCGTTCTCGTGTAGCCTACATATTGCGTTTTTTTTTTAATTTGCTTACCTGGCTAAAGGTTAGCATGTTTAAAATACGTAAGTCGTTTTGTTCATCATATTTAAGTAGATAACTCATCAGTTGTTTGCATCAGAGCGATAATTTTTGAGATAGTTATTAAAACTGTTTAAAGGTTGTCAAACGTTGTTTCTCGTTGTATATCCTTTAATTCTAGAGTTAAATTGATAAATAACGTGTACGAATTTGTTTAACGCATTTGTTTTGGTTACTCGACGTCTCCGTTCTCGTGTAGCCTACATATTGCGTTTTTTTTTTTAATTTGCTTACCTGGCTAAAGGTTAGCATGTTTAAAATACGTAAGTCGTTTTGTTCATCATATTTAAGTAGATAACTCATCAGTTGTTTGCATCAGAGCGATAATTTTTGAGATAGTTATTAAAACTGTTTAAAGGTTGTCAAACGTTGTTTCTCGTTGTATATCCTTTAATTCTAGAGTTAAATTGATAAATAACGTGTACGAATTTGTTTAACGCATTTGTTTTGGTTACTCGACGTCTCCGTTCTCGTGTAGCCTACATATTGCGTTTTTTTTTTAATTTGCTTACCTGGCTAAAGGTTAGCATGTTTAAAATACGTAAGTCGTTTTGTTCATCAAATTTAAGTAGATAACTCATCAGTTGTTTGCATCAGAGCGATAATTTTTGAGATAGTTATTAAAATTGTTTAAAGGTTGTCAAACGTTGTTTCTCGTTGTATATCCTTTAATTCTAGAGTTAAATTGATAAATAACGTGTACGAATTTGTTTAACGCATTTGTTTTGGTTACTCGACGTCTCCGTTCTCGTGTAGCCTACATATTGCGTTTTTTTTTTAATTTGCTTACCTGGCTAAAGGTTAGCATGTTTAAAATACGTAAGTCGTTTTGTTCATCATATTTAAGTAGATAACTCATCAGTTGTTTGCATCTGAGCGATAATTTTTGAGATAGTTATTAAAACTGTTTAAAGGTTGTCAAACGTTGTTTCTCGTTGTATATCCTTTAACTCTAGAGTTAAATTGATAAATAACGTGTACGAATTTGTTTAACGCATTTGTTTTGGTTACTCGACGTCTCCGTTCTCGTGTAGCCTACATATTGCGTTTTTTTTTTAATTTGCTTACCTGGCTAAAGGTTAGCATGTTTAAAATACGTAAGTCGTTTTGTTCATCATATTTAAGTAGATAACTCATCAGTTGTTTGCATCAGAGCGATAATTTTTGAGATAGTTATTAAAACTGTTTAAAAGTTGTCAAACGTTGTTTCTCGTTGTATATCCTTTAATTCTAGAGTTAAATTGATAAATAACGTGTACGAATTTGTTTAACGCATTTGTTTTGGTTACTCGACGTCTCCGTTCTCGTGTAGCCTACATATTGCGTTTTTTTTTTAATTTGCTTACCTGGCTAAAGGTTAGCATGTTTAAAATACGTAAGTCGTTTTGTTCATCATATTTAAGTAGATAACTCATCAGTTGTTTGCATCAGAGCGATAATTTTTGAGATAGTTATTAAAACTGTTTAAAGGTTGTCAAACGTTGTTTCTCGTTGTATATCCTTTAATTCTAGAGTTAAATTGATAAATAACGTGTACGAATTTGTTTAACGTATTTGTTTTGGTTACTTGACGTCTCCGTTCTCGTGTAGCCTACATATTGCGTTTTTTTTTTAATTTGCTTACCGGGCTAAAGGTTAGCATGTTTAAAATACGTAAGTCGTTTTGTTCATCATATTTAAGTAGATAACTCATCAGTTGTTTGCATCAGAGCGATAATTTTTGAGATAGTTATTAAAACTGTTTAAAGGTTGTCAAACGTTGTTTCTCGTTGTATATCCTTTAATTCTAGAGTTAAATTGATAAATAACGTGTACGAATTTGTTTAACGCATTTGTTTTGGTTACTCGACGTCTCCGTTCTCGTGTAACCTACATATTGCGTTTTTTTTTAATTTGCTTACCGGGCTAAAGGTTAGCATGTTTAAAATACGTAAGTCGTTTTGTTCAACAAATTTGAGTAGATAACTCAGCAGTTGTTTGCATCAGAGCGACAATTTTTGAGATAGTTATTAAAATTGTTTAAAGGTTGTCAAACGTTGTTTCTCGTTGTATATCCTTTAATTCTAGAGTTAAATTGATAAATAACGTGTACGAATTTGTTTTGGTTACTCGACGTCTCCGTTCTCGTGTAGCCTACATATTGCGTTTTTTTTTTAATTTGCTTACCTGGCTAAAGGTTAGCATGTTTAAAATACGTAAGTCGTTTTGTTCATCATATTTAAGTAGATAACTCATCAGTTGTTTGCATCAGAGCGATAATTTTTGAGATAGTTATTAAAACTGTTTAAAGGTTGTCAAACGTTGTTTCTCGTTGTATATCCTTTAATTCTAGAGTTAAATTTATAAATAACGTGTACGAATTTGTTTAACGCATTTGTTTTGGTTACTCGACGTCTCCGTTCTCGTGTAGCCTACATATTGCGTTTTTTTTTTAATTTGCTTACCTGGCTAAAGGTTAGCATGTTTAAAATACGTAAGTCGTTTTGTTCATCATATTTAAGTAGATAACTCATCAGTTGTTTGCATCAGAGCGATAATTTTTGAGATAGTTATTAAAATTGTTTAAAGGTTGTCAAACGTTGTTTCTCGTTGTATATCCTTTAATTCTAGAGTTAAATTGATAAATAACGTGTACGAATTTGTTTAACGCATTTGTTTTGGTTACTCGACGTCTCCGTTCTCGTGTAGCCTACATATTGCGTTTTTTTTTTAATTTGCTTACCGGGCTAAAGGTTAGCATGTTTAAAATACGTAAGTCGTTTTGTTCATCATATTTAAGTAGATAACTCATCAGTTGTTTGCATCAGAGCGATAATTTTTGAGATAGTTATTAAAACTGTTTAAAGGTTGTCAAACGTTGTTTCTCGTTGTATATCCTTTAATTCTAGAGTTAAATTGATAAATACCGTGTACGAATTTGTTTAACGCATTTGTTTTGGTTACTCGACGTCTCCGTTCTCGTGTAGCCTACATATTGCGTTTTTTTTTTAATTTGCTTACCGGGCTAAAGGTTAGCATGTTTAAAATACGTAAGTCGTTTTGTTCATCATATTTAAGTAGATAACTCATCAGTTGTTTGCATCAGAGCGATAATTTTTGAGATAGTTTTTAAAACTGTTTAAAGGTTGTCAAACGTTGTTTCTCGTTGTATATCCTTTAATTCTAGAGTTAAATTGATAAATAACGTGTACGAATTTGTTTAACGCATTTGTTTTGGTTACTCGACGTCTCCGTTCTCGTGTAGCCTACATATTGCGTTTTTTTTTTAATTTGCTTACCTGGCTAAAGGTTAGAATGTTTAAAATACGTAAGTCGTTTTGTTCATCAAATTTAAGTAGATAACTCATCAGTTGTTTGCATCAGAGCGATAATTTTTGAGATAGTTATTAAAACTGTTTAAAGGTTGTCAAACGTTGTTTCTCGTTGTATATCCTTTAATTCTAGAGTTAAATTGATAAATAACGTGTACGAATTTGTTTAACGCATTTGTTTTGGTTACTCGACGTCTCCGTTCTCGTGTAGCCTACATATTGCGTTTTTTTTTTTAATTTGCTTACCTGGCTAAAGGTTAGCATGTTTAAAATACGTAAGTCGTTTTGTTCATCATATTTAAGTAGATAACTCATCAGTTGTTTGCATCAGAGCGATAATTTTTGAGATAGTTATTAAAACTGTTTAAAGGTTGTCAAACGTTGTTTCTCGTTGTATATCCTTTAATTCTAGAGTTAAATTGATAAATAACGTGTACGAATTTGTTTAACGCATTTGTTTTGGTTACTCGACGTCTCCGTTCTCGTGTAGCCTACATATTGCGTTTTTTTTTTAATTTGCTTACCGGGCTAAAGGTTAGCATGTTTAAAATACGTAAGTCGTTTTGTTCAACAAATTTGAGTAGATAACTCAGCAGTTGTTTGCATCAGAGCGACAATTTTTGAGATAGTTATTAAAATTGTTTAAAGGTTGTCAAACGTTGTTTCTCGTTGTATATCCTTTAATTCTAGAGTTAAATTGATAAATAACGTGTACGAATTTGTTTAACGCATTTGTTTTGGTTACTCGACGTCTCCGTTCTCGTGTAGCCTACATATTGCGTTTTTTTTTTAATTTGCTTACCTGGCTAAAGGTTAGCATGTTTAAAATACGTAAGTCGTTTTGTTCATCATATTTAAGTAGATAACTCATCAGTTGTTTGCATCAGAGCGATAATTTTTGAGATAGTTATTAAAACTGTTTAAAGGTTGTCAAACGTTGTTTCTCGTTGTATATCCTTTAATTCTAGAGTTAAATTGATAAATAACGTGTACGAATTTGTTTAACGCATTTGTTTTGGTTACTCGACGTCTCCGTTCTCGTGTAGCCTACATATTGCGTTTTTTTTTTAATTTGCTTACCTGGCTAAAGGTTAGCATGTTTAAAATACGTAAGTCGTTTTGTTCATCATATTTAAGTAGATAACTCATCAGTTGTTTGCATCAGAGCGATAATTTTTGAGATAGTTATTAAAACTGTTTAAAGGTTGTCAAACGTTGTTTCTCGTTGTATATCCTTTAATTCTAGAGTTAAATTGATAAATAACGTGTACGAATTTGTTTAACGCATTTGTTTTGGTTACTCGACGTCTCCGTTCTCGTGTAGCCTACATATTGCGTTTTTTTTTTAATTTGCTTACCTGGCTAAAGGTTAGCATGTTTAAAATACGTAAGTCGTTTTGTTCATCAAATTTAAGTAGATAACTCATCAGTTGTTTGCATCAGAGCGACAATTTTTGAGATAGTTATTAAAACTGTTTAAAGGTTGTCAAACGTTGTTTCTCGTTGTATATCCTTTAATTCTAGAGTTAAATTGATAAATAACGTGTACGAATTTGTTTAACGCATTTGTTTTGGTTACTCGACGTCTCCGTTCTCGTGTAGCCTACATATTGCGTTTTTTTTTTTAATTTGCTTACCTGGCTAAAGGTTAGCATGTTTAAAATACGTAAGTCGTTTTGTTCATCAAATTTAAGTAGATAACTCATCAGTTGTTTGCATCAGAGCGATAATTTTTGAGATAGTTATTAAAACTGTTTAAAAGTTGTCAAACGTTGTTTCTCGTTGTATATCCTTTAATTCTAGAGTTAAATTGATAAATAACGTGTACGAATTTGTTTAACGCATTTGTTTTGGTTACTCGACGTCTCCGTTCTCGTGTAGCCTACATATTGCGTTTTTTTTTTAATTTGCTTACCGGGCTAAAGGTTAGCATGTTTAAAATACGTAAGTCGTTTTGTTCAACAAATTTGAGTAGATAACTCAGCAGTTGTTTGCATCAGAGCGACAATTTTTGAGATAGTTATTAAAATTGTTTAAAGGTTGTCAAACGTTGTTTCTCGTTGTATATCCTTTAATTCTAGAGTTAAATTGATAAATAACGTGTACGAATTTGTTTAACGCATTTGTTTTGGTTACTCGACGTCTCCGTTCTCGTGTAGCCTACATATTGCGTTTTTTTTTTAATTTGCTTACCTGGCTAAAGGTTAGCATGTTTAAAATACGTAAGTCGTTTTGTTCATCATATTTAAGTAGATAACTCATCAGTTGTTTGCATCAGAGCGATAATTTTTGAGATAGTTATTAAAACTGTTTAAAGGTTGTCAAACGTTGTTTCCCGTTGTATATCCTTTAATTCTAGAGTTAAATTGATAAATAACGTGTACGAATTTGTTTAACGCATTTGTTTTGGTTACTCGACGTCTCCGTTCTCGTGTAGCCTACATATTGCGTTTTTTTTTTAATTTGCTTACCTGGCTAAAGGTTAGCATGTTTAAAATACGTAAGTCGTTTTGTTCATCAAATTTAAGTAGATAACTCATCAGTTGTTTGCATCAGAGCGATAATTTTTGAGATAGTTATTAAAACTGTTTAAAGGTTGTCAAACGTTGTTTCTCGTTGTACATCCTTTAATTCTAGAGTTAAATTGATAAATAACATGTACGAATTTGTTTAACGCATTTGTTTTGGTTACTCGACGTCTCCGTTCTCGTGTAGCCTACATATTGCGTTTTTTTTTTTAATTTGCTTACCTGGCTAAAGGTTAGCATGTTTAAAATACGTAAGTCGTTTTGTTCATCATATTTAAGTAGATAACTCATCAGTTGTTTGCATCAGAGCGATAATTTTTGAGATAGTTATTAAAACTGTTTAAAGGTTGTCAAACGTTGTTTCTCGTTGTATATCCTTTAATTCTAGAGTTAAATTGATAAATAACGTGTACGAATTTGTTTAACGCATTTGTTTTGGTTACTCGACGTCTCCGTTCTCGTGTAGCCTACATATTGCGTTTTTTTTTTAATTTGCTTACCTGGCTAAAGGTTAGCATGTTTAAAATACGTAAGTCGTTTTGTTCATCAAATTTAAGTAGATAACTCATCAGTTGTTTGCATCAGAGCGATAATTTTTGAGATAGTTATTAAAACTGTTTAAAGGTTGTCAAACGTTGTTTCTCGTTGTATATCCTTTAATTCTAGAGTTAAATTGATAAATAACGTGTACGAATTTGTTTAACGCATTTGTTTTGGTTACTCGACGTCTCCGTTCTCGTGTAGCCTACATATTGCGTTTTTTTTTTTAATTTGCTTACCTGGCTAAAGGTTAGCATGTTTAAAATACGTAAGTCGTTTTGTTCATCATATTTAAGTAGATAACTCATCAGTTGTTTGCATCAGAGCGATAATTTTTGAGATAGTTATTAAAACTGTTTAAAAGTTGTCAAACGTTGTTTCTCGTTGTATATCCTTTAATTCTAGAGTTAAATTGATAAATAACGTGTACGAATTTGTTTAACGCATTTGTTTTGGTTACTCGACGTCTCCGTTCTCGTGTAGCCTACATATTGCGTTTTTTTTTTTAATTTGCTTACCTGGCTAAATGTTAGCATGTTTAAAATACGTAAGTCGTTTTGTTCATCATATTTAAGTAGATAACTCATCAGTTGTTTGCATCAGAGCGATAATTTTTGAGATAGTTATTAAAACTGTTTAAAAGTTGTCAAACGTTGTTTCTCGTTGTATATCCTTTAATTCTAGAGTTAAATTGATAAATAACGTGTACGAATTTGTTTAACGCATTTGTTTTGGTTACTCGACGTCTCCGTTCTCGTGTAGCCTACATATTGCGTTTTTTTTTTTAATTTGCTTACCGGGCTAAAGGTTAGCATGTTTAAAATACGTAAGTCGTTTTGTTCATCATATTTAAGTAGATAACTCATCAGTTGTTTGCATCAGAGCGATAATTTTTGAGATAGTTATTAAAACTGTTTAAAGGTTGTCAAACGTTGTTTCTCGTTGTATATCCTTTAATTCTAGAGTTAAATTGATAAATAACGTGTACGAATTTGTTTAACGCATTTGTTTTGGTTACTCGACGTCTCCGTTCTCGTGTAGCCTACATATTGCGTTTTTTTTTTTAATTTGCTTACCTGGCTAAAGGTTAGCATGTTTAAAATACGTAAGTCGTTTTGTTCATCATATTTAAGTAGATAACTCATCAGTTGTTTGCATCAGAGCGATAATTTTTGAGATAGTTATTAAAACTGTTTAAAGGTTGTCAAACGTTGTTTCTCGTTGTATATCCTTTAATTCTAGAGTTAAATTGATAAATAACGTGTACGAATTTGTTTAACGCATTTGTTTTGGTTACTCGACGTCTCCGTTCTCGTGTAGCCTACATATTGCGTTTTTTTTTTAATTTGCTTACCTGGCTAAAGGTTAGCATGTTTAAAATACGTAAGTCGTTTTGTTCATCAAATTTAAGTAGATAACTCATCAGTTGTTTGCATCAGAGCGATAATTTTTGAGATAGTTATTAAAACTGTTTAAAGGTTGTCAAACGTTGTTTCTCGTTGTACATCCTTTAATTCTAGAGTTAAATTGATAAATAACATGTACAAATTTGTTTAACGCATTTGTTTTGGTTACTCGACGTCTCCGTTCTCGTGTAGCCTACATATTGCGTTTTTTTTTTAATTTGCTTACCTGGCTAAAGGTTAGCATGTTTAAAATACGTAAGTCGTTTTGTTCATCATATTTAAGTAGATAACTCATCAGTTGTTTGCATCAGAGCGATAATTTTTGAGATAGTTATTAAAACTGTTTAAAGGTTGTCAAACGTTGTTTCTCGTTGTATATCCTTTAATTCTAGAGTTAAATTGATAAATAACGTGTACGAATTTGTTTAACGCATTTGTTTTGGTTACTCGACGTCTCCGTTCTCGTGTAGCCTACATATTGCGTTTTTTTTTTAATTTGCTTACCTGGCTAAAGGTTAGCATGTTTAAAATACGTAAGTCGTTTTGTTCATCAAATTTAAGTAGATAACTCATCAGTTGTTTGCATCAGAGCGATAATTTTTGAGATAGTTATTAAAACTGTTTAAAGGTTGTCAAACGTTGTTTCTCGTTGTATATCCTTTAATTCTAGAGTTAAATTGATAAATAACGTGTACGAATTTGTTTAACGCATTTGTTTTGGTTACTCGACGTCTCCGTTCTCGTGTAGCCTACATATTGCGTTTTTTTTTTAATTTGCTTACCTGGCTAAAGGTTAGCATGTTTAAAATACGTAAGTCGTTTTGTTCATCATATTTAAGTAGATAACTCATCAGTTGTTTGCATCAGAGCGATAATTTTTGAGATAGTTATTAAAACTGTTTAAAAGTTGTCAAACGTTGTTTCTCGTTGTATATCCTTTAATTCTAGAGTTAAATTGATAAATAACGTGTACGAATTTGTTTAACGCATTTGTTTTGGTTACTCGACGTCTCCGTTCTCGTGTAGCCTACATATTGCGTTTTTTTTTTAATTTGCTTACCTGGCTAAAGGTTAGCATGTTTAAAATACGTAAGTCGTTTTGTTCATCATATTTAAGTAGATAACTCATCAGTTGTTTGCATCAGAGCGATAATTTTTGAGATAGTTATTAAAACTGTTTAAAAGTTGTCAAACGTTGTTTCTCGTTGTATATCCTTTAATTCTAGAGTTAAATTGATAAATAACGTGTACGAATTTGTTTAACGCATTTGTTTTGGTTACTCGACGTCTCCGTTCTCGTGTAGCCTACATATTGCGTTTTTTTTTTAATTTGCTTACCGGGCTAAAGGTTAGCATGTTTAAAATACGTAAGTCGTTTTGTTCATCATATTTAAGTAGATAACTCATCAGTTGTTTGCATCAGAGCGATAATTTTTGAGATAGTTATTAAAACTGTTTAAAGGTTGTCAAACGTTGTTTCTCGTTGTATATCCTTTAATTCTAGAGTTAAATTGATAAATAACGTGTACGAATTTGTTTAACGCATTTGTTTTGGTTACTCGACGTCTCCGTTCTCGTGTAGCCTACATATTGCGTTTTTTTTTTAATTTGCTTACCTGGCTAAAGGTTAGCATGTTTAAAATACGTAAGTCGTTTTGTTCATCATATTTAAGTAGATAACTCATCAGTTGTTTGCATCAGAGCGATAATTTTTGAGATAGTTATTAAAACTGTTTAAAGGTTGTCAAACGTTGTTTCTCGTTGTATATCCTTTAATTCTAGAGTTAAATTGATAAATAACGTGTACGAATTTGTTTAACGCATTTGTTTTGGTTACTCGACGTCTCCGTTCTCGTGTAGCCTACATATTGCGTTTTTTTTTAATTTGCTTACCGGGCTAAAGGTTAGCATGTTTAAAATACGTAAGTCGTTTTGTTCATCAAATTTAAGTAGATAACTCATCAGTTGTTTGCATCAGAGCGATAATTTTTGAGATAGTTATTAAAACTGTTTAAAAGTTGTCAAACGTTGTTTCTCGTTGTATATCCTTTAATTCTAGAGTTAAATTGATAAATAACGTGTACGAATTTGTTTAACGCATTTGTTTTGGTTACTCGACGTCTCCGTTCTCGTGTAGCCTACATATTGCGTTTTTTTTTTAATTTGCTTACCTGGCTAAAGGTTAGCATGTTTAAAATACGTAAGTCGTTTTGTTCATCATATTTAAGTAGATAACTCATCAGTTGTTTGCATCAGAGCGATAATTTTTGAGATAGTTATTAAAACTGTTTAAAGGTTGTCAAACGTTGTTTCTCGTTGTATATCCTTTAATTCTAGAGTTAAATTGATAAATAACGTGTACGAATTTGTTTAACGCATTTGTTTTGGTTACTCGACGTCTCCGTTCTCGTGTAGCCTACATATTGCGTTTTTTTTTTAATTTGCTTACCTGGCTAAAGGTTAGCATGTTTAAAATACGTAAGTCGTTTTGTTCATCATATTTAAGTAGATAACTCATCAGTTGTTTGCATCAGAGCGATAATTTTTGAGATAGTTATTAAAACTGTTTAAAGGTTGTCAAACGTTGTTTCTCGTTGTATATCCTTTAATTCTAGAGTTAAATTGATAAATAACGTGTACAAATTTGTTTAACGCATTTGTTTTGGTTACTCGACGTCTCCGTTCTCGTGTAGCCTACATATTGCGTTTTTTTTTTAATTTGCTTACCTGGCTAAAGGTTAGCATGTTTAAAATACGTAAGTCGTTTTGTTCATCATATTTAAGTAGATAACTCATCAGTTGTTTGCATCAGAGCGATAATTTTTGAGATAGTTATTAAAACTGTTTAAAAGTTGTCAAACGTTGTTTCTCGTTGTATATCTTTTAATTCTAGAGTTAAATTGATAAATAACGTGTACGAATTTGTTTAACGCATTTGTTTTGGTTACTCGACGTCTCCGTTCTCGTGTAGCCTACATATTGCGTTTTTTTTTTTAATTTGCTTACCGGGCTAAAGGTTAGCATGTTTAAAATACGTAAGTCGTTTTGTTCAACAAATTTGAGTAGATAACTCAGCAGTTGTTTGCATCAGAGCGACAATTTTTGAGATAGTTATTAAAACTGTTTAAAGGTTGTCAAACGTTGTTTCTCGTTGTATATCCTTTAATTCTAGAGTTAAATTGATAAATAACGTGTACGAATTTGTTTAACGCATTTGTTTTGGTTACTCGACGTCTCCGTTCTCGTATAGCCTACATATTGCGTTTTTTTTTTTAATTTGCTTACCGGGCTAAAGGTTAGCATGTTTAAAATACGTAAGTCGTTTTGTTCATCAAATTTAAGTAGATAACTCATCAGTTGTTTGCATCAGAGCGACAATTTTTGAGATAGTTATTAAAACTGTTTAAAGGTTGTCAAACGTTGTTTCTTGTTATATATCCTTTAATTCTAGAGTTAAATTGATAAATAACGTGTACGAATTTGTTTAAGGCATTTGTTTTGGTTACTCGACGTCTCCGTTCTCGTGTAGCCTACATATTGCGTTTTTTTTTTAATTTGCTTACCTGGCTAAAGGTTAGCATGTTTAAAATACGTAAGTCGTTTTGTTCATCAAATTTAAGTAGATAACTCATCAGTTGTTTGCATCAGAGCGATAATTTTTGAGATAGTTATTAAAACTGTTTAAAGGTTGTCAAACGTTGTTTCTCGTTGTATATCCTTTAATTCTAGAGTTAAATTGATAAATAACGTGTACGAATTTGTTTAACGCATTTGTTTTGGTTACTCGACGTCTCCGTTCTCGTGTAGCCTACATATTGCGTTTTTTTTTTAATTTGCTTACCTGGCTAAAGGTTAGCATGTTTAAAATACGTAAGTCGTTTTGTTCATCATATTTAAGTAGATAACTCATCAGTTGTTTGCATCAGAGCGATAATTTTTGAGATAGTTATTAAAACTGTTTAAAGGTTGTCAAACGTTGTTTCTCGTTGTATATACTTTAATTCTAGAGTTAAATTGATAAATAACGTGTACGAATTTGTTTAACGCATTTGTTTTGGTTACTCGACGTGTCCGTTCTCGTGTAGCCTACATATTGCGTTTTTTTTTTTAATTTGCTTACCGGGCTAAAGGTTAGCATGTTTAAAATACGTAAGTCGTTTTGTTCATCATATTTAAGTAGATAACTCATCAGTTGTTTGCATCAGAGCGATAATTTTTGAGATAGTTATTAAAACTGTTTAAAAGTTGTCAAACGTTGTTTCTCGTTGTATATCCTTTAATTCTAGAGTTAAATTGATAAATAACGTGTACGAATTTGTTTAACGCATTTGTTTTGGTTACTCGACGTCTCCGTTCTCGTGTAGCCTACATATTGCGTTTTTTTTTTAATTTGCTTACCTGGCTAAAGGTTAGCATGTTTAAAATACGTAAGTCGTTTTGTTCATCATATTTAAGTAGATAACTCATCAGTTGTTTGCATCAGAGCGATAATTTTTGAGATAGTTATTAAAACTGTTTAAAGGTTGTCAAACGTTGTTTCTCGTTGTATATCCTTTAATTCTAGAGTTAAATTGATAAATAACGTGTACGAATTTGTTTAACGCATTTGTTTTGGTTACTCGACGTCTCCGTTCTCGTATAGCCTACATATTGCATTTTTTTTTTAATTTGCTTACCTGGCTAAAGGTTAGCATGTTTAAAATACGTAAGTCGTTTTGTTCATCAAATTCATCAGTTGTTTGCATCAGAGCGATAATTTTTGAGATAGTTATTAAAACTGTTTAAAGGTTGTCAAACGTTGTTTCTCGTTGTATATCCTTTAATTCTAGAGTTAAATTGATAAATAACGTGTACGAATTTGTTTAACGCATTTGTTTTGGTTACTCGACGTCTCCGTTCTCGTGTAGCCTACATATTGCGTTTTTTTTTTAATTTGCTTACCTGGCTAAAGGTTAGCATGTTTAAAATACGTAAGTCGTTTTGTTCATCAAATTTAAGTAGATAACTCATCAGTTGTTTGCATCAGAGCGATAATTTTTGAGATAGTTATTAAAACTGTTTAAAGGTTGTCAAACGTTGTTTCTCGTTGTATATCCTTTAATTCTAGAGTTAAATTGATAAATAACGTGTACGAATTTGTTTAACGCATTTGTTTTGGTTACTCGACGTCTCCGTTCTCGTGTAGCCTACATATTGCGTTTTTTTTTTTAATTTGCTTACCTGGCTAAAGGTTAGCATGTTTAAAATACGTAAGTCGTTTTGTTCATCATATTTAAGTAGATAACTCATCAGTTGTTTGCATCAGAGCGATAATTTTTGAGATAGTTATTAAAACTGTTTAAAGGTTGTCAAACGTTGTTTCTCGTTGTATATACTTTAATTCTAGAGTTAAATTGATAAATAACGTGTACGAATTTGTTTAACGCATTTGTTTTGGTTACTCGACGTCTCCGTTCTCGTGTAGCCTACATATTGCGTTTTTTTTTTAATTTGCTTACCTGGCTAAAGGTTAGCATGTTTAAAATACGTAAGTCGTTTTGTTCATCATATTTAAGTAGATAACTCATCAGTTGTTTGCATCAGAGCGATAATTTTTGAGATAGTTATTAAAACTGTTTAAAGGTTGTCAAACGTTGTTTCTCGTTGTATATCCTTTAATTCTAGAGTTAAATTGATAAATAACGTGTACGAATTTGTTTAACGCATTTGTTTTGGTTACTCGACGTCTCCGTTCTCGTGTAGCCTACATATTGCGTTTTTTTTTTAATTTGCTTACCTGGCTAAAGGTTAGCATGTTTAAAATACGTAAGTCGTTTTGTTCATCATATTTAAGTAGATAACTCATCAGTTGTTTGCATCAGAGCGATAATTTTTGAGATAGTTATTAAAACTGTTTAAAGGTTGTCAAACGTTGTTTCTCGTTGTATATCCTTTAATTCTAGAGTTAAATTGATAAATAACGTGTACGAATTTGTTTAACGCATTTGTTTTGGTTACTCGACGTCTCCGTTCTCGTGTAGCCTACATATTGCGTTTTTTTTTTAATTTGCTTACCGGGCTAAAGGTTAGCATGTTTAAAATACGTAAGTCGTTTTGTTCAACAAATTTGAGTAGATAACTCAGCAGTTGTTTGCATCAGAGCGACAATTTTTGAGATAGTTATTAAAATTGTTTAAAGGTTGTCAAATGTTGTTTCTCGTTGTATATCCTTTAATTCTAGAGTTAAATTGATAAATAACGTGTACGAATTTGTTTAACGCATTTGTTTTGGTTACTCGACGTCTCCGTTCTCGTTTAGCCTACATATTGCGTTTTTTTTTTAATTTGCTTACCTGGCTAAAGGTTAGCATGTTTAAAATACGTAAGTCGTTTTGTTCATCAAATTTAAGTAGATAACTCATCAGTTGTTTGCATCAGAGCGACAATTTTTGAGATAGTTATTAAAATTGTTTAAAGGTTGTCAAACGTTGTTTCTCGTTGTATATCCTTTAATTCTAGAGTTAAATTGATAAATAACGTGTACGAATTTGTTTAACGCATTTGTTTTGGTTACTCGACGTCTCCGTTCTCGTGTAGCCTACATATTGCGTTTTTTTTTTAATTTGCTTACCTGGCTAAAGGTTAGCATGTTTAAAATACGTAAGTCGTTTTGTTCATCATATTTAAGTAGATAACTCATCAGTTGTTTGCATCAGAGCGATAATTTTTGAGATAGTTATTAAAACTGTTTAAAGGTTGTCAAACGTTGTTTCTCGTTGTATATCCTTTAATTCTAGAGTTAAATTTATAAATAACGTGTACGAATTTGTTTAACGCATTTGTTTTGGTTACTCGACGTCTCCGTTCTCGTGTAGCCTACATATTGCGTTTTTTTTTTAATTTGCTTACCTGGCTAAAGGTTAGCATGTTTAAAATACGTAAGTCGTTTTGTTCATCAAATTTAAGTAGATAACTCATCAGTTGTTTGCATCAGAGCGATAATTTTTGAGATAGTTATTAAAACTGTTTAAAGGTTGTCAAACGTTGTTTCTCGTTGTATATCCTTTAATTCTAGAGTTAAATTGATAAATAACGTGTACGAATTTGTTTAACGCATTTGTTTTGGTTACTCGACGTCTCCGTTCTCGTGTAGCCTACATATTGCGTTTTTTTTTTTAATTTGCTTACCTGGCTAAAGGTTAGCATGTTTAAAATACGTAAGTCGTTTTGTTCATCAAATTTAAGTAGATAAACTCATCAGTTGTTTGCATCAGAGCGATAATTTTTGAGATAGTTATTAAAACTGTTTAAAGGTTGTCAAACGTTGTTTCTCGTTGTATATCCTTTAATTCTAGAGTTAAATTGATAAATAACGTGTACGAATTTGTTTAACGCATTTGTTTTGGTTACTCGACGTCTCCGTTCTCGTGTAGCCTACATATTGCGTTTTTTTTTTAATTTGCTTACCGGGCTAAAGGTTAGCATGTTTAAAATACGTAAGTCGTTTTGTTTATCAAATTTAAGTAGATAACTCATCAGTTGTTTGCATCAGAGCGATAATTTTTGAGATAGTTATTAAAACTGTTTAAAAGTTGTCAAACGTTGTTTCTCGTTGTATATCCTTTAATTCTAGAGTTAAATTGATAAATAACGTGTACGAATTTGTTTAACGCATTTGTTTTGGTCACTCGACGTCTCCGTTCTCGTGTAGCCTACATATTGCGTTTTTTTTTTAATTTGCTTACCTGGCTAAAGGTTAGCATGTTTAAAATACGTAAGTCGTTTTGTTCATCAAATTTAAGTAGATAACTCATCAGTTGTTTGCATCAGAGCGATAATTTTTGAGATAGTTATTAAAACTGTTTAAAAGTTGTCAAACGTTGTTTCTCGTTGTATATCCTTTAATTCTAGAGTTAAATTGATAAATAACGTGTACGAATTTGTTTAACGCATTTGTTTTGGTTACTCGACGTCCCCGTTCTCGTGTAGCTTACATATTGCGTTTTTTTTTTAATTTGCTTACCGGGCTGAAGGTTAGCATGTTTAAAATACGTAAGTCGTTTTGTTCATCAAATTTAAGTAGATAACTCATCAGTTGTTTGCATCAGAGCGACAATTTTTGAGATAGTTATTAAAACTGTTTAAAGGTTGTCAAACGTTGTTTCTCGTTGTATATCCTTTAATTCTAGAGTTAAATTGATAAATAACGTGTACGAATTTGTTTAACGCATTTGTTTTGGTTACTCGACGTCTCCGTTCTCGTGTAGCCTACATATTGCGTTTTTTTTTTTAATTTGCTTACCTGGCTAAAGGTTAGCATGTTTAAAATACGTAAGTCGTTTTGTTCATCATATTTAAGTAGATAACTCATCAGTTGTTTGCATCAGAGCGATAATTTTTGAGATAGTTATTAAAACTGTTTAAAGGTTGTCAAACGTTGTTTCTCGTTGTATATCCTTTAATTCTAGAGTTAAATTGATAAATAACGTGTACGAATTTGTTTAACGCATTTGTTTTGGTTACTCGACGTCTCCTTTCTCGTGTAGCCTACATATTGCGTTTTTTTTTAATTTGCTTACCTGGCTAAAGGTTAGCATGTTTAAAATACGTAAGTCGTTTTGTTCATCATATTTAAGTAGATAACTCATCAGTTGTTTGCATCAGAGCGATAATTTTTGAGATAGTTATTAAAACTGTTTAAAGGTTGTCAAACGTTGTTTCTCGTTGTATATCCTTTAATTCTAGAGTTAAATTGATAAATAACGTGTACGAATTTGTTTAACGCATTTGTTTTGGTTACTCGACGTCTCCGTTCTCGTGTAGCCTACATATTGCGTTTTTTTTTTTAATTTGCTTACCTGGCTAAAGGTTAGCATGTTTAAAATACGTAAGTCGTTTTGTTCATCATATTTAAGTAGATAACTCATCAGTTGTTTGCATCAGAGCGATAATTTTTGAGATAGTTATTAAAACTGTTTAAAGGTTGTCAAACGTTGTTTCTCGTTGTATATCCTTTAATTCTAGAGTTAAATTGATAAATAACGTGTACGAATTTGTTTAACGTATTTGTTTTGGTTACTCGACGTCTCCGTTCTCGTGTAGCCTACATATTGCGTTTTTTTTTTAATTTGCTTACCGGGCTAAAGGTTAGCATGTTTAAAATACGTAAGTCGTTTTGTTCATCATATTTAAGTAGATAACTCATCAGTTGTTTGCATCAGAGCGATAATTTTTGAGATAGTTATTAAAACTGTTTAAAGGTTGTCAAACGTTGTTTCTCGTTGTATATCCTTTAATTCTAGAGTTAAATTGATAAATAACGTGTACGAATTTGTTTAACGCATTTGTTTTGGTTACTCGACGTCTCCGTTCTCGTGTAGCCTACATATTGCGTTTTTTTTTTTTAATTTGCTTACCGGGCTAAAGGTTAGCATGTTTAAAATACGTAAGTCGTTTTGTTCAACAAATTTGAGTAGATAACTCAGCAGTTGTTTGCATCAGAGCGACAATTTTTGAGATAGTTATTAAAATTGTTTAAAGGTTGTCAAACGTTGTTTCTCGTTGTATATCCTTTAATTCTAGAGTTAAATTGATAAATAACGTGTACGAATTTGTTTAACGCATTTGTTTTGGTTACTCGACGTCTCCGTTCTCGTGTAGCCTACATATTGCGTTTTTTTTTTTAATTTGCTTACCTGGCTAAAGGTTAGCATGTTTAAAATACGTAAGTCGTTTTGTTCATCATATTTAAGTAGATAACTCATCAGTTGTTTGCATCAGAGCGATAATTTTTGAGATAGTTATTAAAACTGTTTAAAGGTTGTCAAACGTTGTTTCTCGTTGTATATCCTTTAATTCTAGAGTTAAATTGATAAATAACGTGTACGAATTTGTTTAACGCATTTGTTTTGGTTACTCGATGTCTCCGTTCTCGTGTAGCCTACATATTGCGTTTTTTTTTTAATTTGCTTACCTGGCTAAAGGTTAGCATGTTTAAAATACGTAAGTCGTTTTGTTCATCATATTTAAGTAGATAACTCATCAGTTGTTTGCATCAGAGCGATAATTTTTGAGATAGTTATTAAAATTGTTTAAAGGTTGTCAAACGTTGTTTCTCGTTGTATATCCTTTAATTCTAGAGTTAAATTGATAAATAACGTGTACGAATTTGTTTAACGCATTTGTTTTGGTTACTCGACGTCTCCGTTCTCGTGTAGCCTACATATTGCGTTTTTTTTTTTAATTTGCTTACCGGGCTAAAGGTTAGCATGTTTAAAATACGTAAGTCGTTTTGTTCATCATATTTAAGTAGATAACTCATCAGTTGTTTGCATCAGAGCGATAATTTTTGAGATAGTTATTAAAACTGTTTAAAGGTTGTCAACGTTGTTTCTCGTTGTATATCCTTTAATTCTAGAGTTAAATTGATAAATAACGTGTACGAATTTTTTTAACGCATTTGTTTTGGTTACTCGACGTCTCCGTTCTCGTGTAGCCTACATATTGCGTTTTTTTTTTTAATTTGCTTACCGGGCTAAAGGTTAGCATGTTTAAAATACGTAAGTCGTTTTGTTCATCATATTTAAGTAGATAACTCATCAGTTGTTTGCATCAGAGCGATAATTTTTGAGATAGTTATTAAAACTGTTTAAAGGTTGTCAAACGTTGTTTCTCGTTGTATATCCTTTAATTCTAGAGTTAAATTGATAAATAACGTGTACGAATTTGTTTAACGCATTTGTTTTGGTTACTCGACGTCTCCGTTCTCGTGTAGCCTACATATTGCGTTTTTTTTTTAATTTGCTTACCTGGCTAAAGGTTAGCATGTTTAAAATACGTAAGTCGTTTTGTTCATCAAATTTAAGTAGATAACTCATCAGTTGTTTGCATCAGAGCGATAATTTTTGAGATAGTTATTAAAACTGTTTAAAGGTTGTCAAACGTTGTTTCTCGTTGTATTTCCTTTAATTCTAGAGTTAAATTGATAAATAACGTGTACGAATTTGTTTAACGCATTTGTTTTGGTTACTCGACGTCTCCGTTCTCGTGTAGCCTACATATTGCGTTTTTTTTTTTAATTTGCTTACCTGGCTAAAGGTTAGCATGTTTAAAATACGTAAGTCGTTTTGTTCATCATATTTAAGTAGATAACTCATCAGTTGTTTGCATCAGAGCGATAATTTTTGAGATAGTTATTAAAACTGTTTTAAGGTTGTCAAAAGTTGTTTCTCGTTGTATATCCTTTAATTCTAGAGTTAAATTGATAAATAACGTGTACGAATTTGTTTAACGCATTTGTTTTGGTTACTCGACGTCTCCGTTCTCGTGTAGCCTACATATTGCGTTTTTTTTTTAATTTGCTTACCGGGCTAAAGGTTAGCATGTTTAAAATACGTAAGTCGTTTTGTTCAACAAATTTGAGTAGATAACTCCGCAGTTGTTTGCATCAGAGCGACAATTTTTGAGATAGTTATTAAAATTGTTTAAAGGTTGTCAAACGTTGTTTCTCGTTGTATATCCTTTAATTCTAGAGTTAAATTGATAAATAACGTGTACGAATTTGTTTAACGCATTTGTTTTGGTTACTCGACGTCTCCGTTCTCGTGTAGCCTACATATTGCGTTTTTTTTTTAATTTGCTTACCTGGCTAAAGGTTAGCTTGTTTAAAATACGTAAGTCGTTTTGTTCATCAAATTTAAGTAGATAACTCATCAGTTGTTTGCATCAGAGCGATAATTTTTGAGATAGTTATTAAAACTGTTTAAAAGTTGTCAAACGTTGTTTCTCGTTGTATATCCTTTAATTCTAGAGTTAAATTGATAAATAACGTGTACGAATTTGTTTAACGCATTTGTTTTGGTTACTCGACGTCTCCGTTCTCGTGTAGCCTACATATTGCGTTTTTATTTAATTTGCTTACCTGGCTAAAGGTTAGCATGTTTAAAATACGTAAGTCGTTTTGTTCACCAAATTTAAGTAGATAACTCATCACTTGTTTGCATCAGAGCGATAATTTTTGAGATAGTTATTAAAACTGTTTAAAAGTTGTCAAACGTTGTTTCTCGTTGTATATCCTTTAATTCTAGAGTTAAATTGATAAATAACGTGTACGAATTTGTTTAACGCATTTGTTTTGGTTACTCGACGTCTCCGTTCTCGTGTAGCCTACATATTGCGTTTTTTTTTTAATTTGCTTACCTGGCTAAAGGTTAGCATGTTTAAAATACGTAAGTCGTTTTGTTCATCATATTTAAGTAGATAACTCATCAGTTGTTTGCATCAGAGCGATAATTTTTGAGATAGTTATTAAAACTGTTTAAAGGTTGTCAAACGTTGTTTCTCGTTGTATATCCTTTAATTCTAGAGTTAAATTGATAAATAACGTGTACGAATTTGTTTAACGCATTTGTTTTGGTTACTCGACGTCTCCGTTCTCGTGTAGCCTACATATTGCGTTTTTTTTTTAATTTGCTTACCGGGCTAAAGGTTAGCATGTTTAAAATACGTAAGTCGTTTTGTTCATCAAATTTAAGTAGATAACTCATCAGTTGTTTGCATCAGAGCGACAATTTTTGAGATAGTTATTAAAACTGTTTAAAGGTTGTCAAACGTTGTTTCTCGTTGTATATACTTTAATTCTAGAGTTAAATTGATAAATAACGTGTACGAATTTGTTTAACGCATTTGTTTTGGTTACTCGACGTCTCCGTTCTCGTGTAGCCTACATATTGCGTTTTTTTTTTTAATTTGCTTACCTGGCTAAAGGTTAGCATGTTTAAAATACGTAAGTCGTTTTGTTCATCATATTTAAGTAGATAACTCATCAGTTGTTTGCATCAGAGCGATAATTTTTGAGATAGTTATTAAAACTGTTTAAAGGTTGTCAAACGTTGTTTCTCGTTGTATATCCTTTAATTCTAGAGTTAAATTGATAAATAACGTGTACGAATTTGTTTAACGCATTTGTTTTGGTTACTCGACGTCTCCGTTCTCGTGTAGCCTACATATTGCGTTTTTTTTTTTAATTTGCTTACCGGGCTAAAGGTTAGCATGTTTAAAATACGTAAGTCGTTTTGTTCATCAAATTTAAGTAGATAACTCATCAGTTGTTTGCATCAGAGCGACAATTTTTGAGATAGTTATTAAAACTGTTTAAAGGTTGTCAAACGTTGTTTCTCGTTGTATATCCTTTAATTCTAGAGTTAAATTGATAAATAACGTGTACGAATTTGTTTAACGCATTTGTTTTGGTTACTCGACGTCTCCGTTCTCGTGTAGCCTACATATTGCGTTTTTTTTTTAATTTGCTTACCGGGCTAAAGGTTAGCATGTTTAAAATACGTAAGTCGTTTTGTTCAACAAATTTGAGTAGATAACTCAGCAGTTGTTTGCATCAGAGCGACAATTTTTGAGATAGTTATTAAAATTGTTTAAAGGTTGTCAAACGTTGTTTCTCGTTGTATATCCTTTAATTCTAGAGTTAAATTGATAAATAACGTGTACGAATTTGTTTAACGCATTTGTTTTGGTTACTCGACGTCTCCGTTCTCGTGTAGCCTACATATTGCGTTTTTTTTTTTAATTTGCTTACCTGGCTAAAGGTTAGCATGTTTAAAATACGCAAGTCGTTTTGTTCATCATATTTAAGTAGATAACTCATCAGTTGTTTGCATCAGAGCGATAATTTTTGAGATAGTTATTAAAACTGTTTAAAGGTTGTCAAACGTTGTTTCTCGTTGTATATCCTTTAATTCTAGAGTTAAATTGATAAATAACGTGTACGAATTTGTTTAACGCATTTGTTTTGGTTACTCGACGTCTCCGTTCTCGTGTAGCCTACATATTGCGTTTTTTTTTTAATTTGCTTACCTGGCTAAAGGTTGGCATGTTTAAAATACGTAAGTCGTTTTGTTCATCATATTTAAGTAGATAACTCATCAGTTGTTTGCATCAGAGCGATAATTTTTGAGATAGTTATTAAAACTGTTTAAAGGTTGTCAAACGTTGTTTCTCGTTGTATATCCTTTAATTCTAGAGTTAAATTGATAAATAACGTGTACGAATTTGTTTAGCGCATTTGTTTTGGTTACTCGACGTCTCCGTTCTCGTGTAGCCTACATATTGCGTTTTTTTTTTAATTTGCTTACCTGGCTAAAGGTTAGCATGTTTAAAATACGTAAGTCGTTTTGTTCATCAAATTTAAGTAGATAACTCATCAGTTGTTTGCATCAGAGCGACAATTTTTGAGATAGTTATTAAAACTGTTTAAAGGTTGTCAAACGTTGTTTCTCGTTGTATATCCTTTAATTCTAGAGTTAAATTGATAAATAACGTGTACGAATTTGTTTAACGCATTTGTTTTGGTTACTCGACGTCTCCGTTCTCGTGTAGCCTACATATTGCGTTTTTTTTTTAATTTGCTTACCTGGCTAAAGGTTAGCATGTTTAAAATACGTAAGTCGTTTTGTTCATCAAATTTAAGTAGATAACTCATCAGTTGTTTGCATCAGAGCGATAATTTTTGAGATAGTTATTAAAACTGTTTAAAGGTTGTCAAACGTTGTTTCTCGTTGTATATCCTTTAATTCTAGAGTTAAATTGATAAATAACGTGTACGAATTTGTTTAACGCATTTGTTTTGGTTACTCGACGTCTCCGTTCTCGTGTAGCCTACATATTGCGTTTTTTTTTTAATTTGCTTACCTGGCTAAAGGTTAGCATGTTTAAAATACGTAAGTCGTTTTGTTCACCAAATTTAAGTAGATAACTCATCACTTGTTTGCATCAGAGCGATAATTTTTGAGATAGTTATTAAAACTGTTTAAAAGTTGTCAAACGTTGTTTCTCGTTGTATATCCTTTAATTCTAGAGTTAAATTGATAAATAACGTGTACGAATTTGTTTAACGCATTTGTTTTGGTTACTCGACGTCTCCGTTCTCGTGTAGCCTACATATTGCGTTTTTTTTTTAATTTGCTTACCGGGCTAAAGGTTAGCATGTTTAAAATACGTAAGTCGTTTTGTTCATCAAATTTGAGTAGATAACTCATCAGTTGTTTGCATCAGAGCGACAATTTTTGAGATAGTTATTAAAACTGTTTAAAGGTTGTCAAACGTTGTTTCTCGTTGTATATACTTTAATTCTAGAGTTAAATTGATAAATAACGTGTACGAATTTGTTTAACGCATTTGTTTTGGTTACTCGACGTCTCCGTTCTCGTGTAGCCTACATATTGTGTTTTTTTTTTTAATTTGCTTACCTGGCTAAAGGTTAGCATGTTTAAAATACGTAAGTCGTTTTGTTCATCATATTTAAGTAGATAACTCATCAGTTGTTTGCATCAGAGCGATAATTTTTGAGATAGTTATTAAAACTGTTTAAAGGTTGTCAAACGTTGTTTCTCGTTGTATATCCTTTAATTCTAGAGTTAAATTGATAAATAACGTGTACGAATTTGTTTAACGCATTTGTTTTGGTTACTCGAAGTCTCCGTTCTCGTGTAGCCTACATATTGCGTTTTTTTTTTTAATTTGCTTACCGGGCTAAAGGTTAGCATGTTTAAAATACGTAAGTCGTTTTGTTCATCAAATTTAAGTAGATAACTCATCAGTTGTTTGCATCAGAGCGACAATTTTTGAGATAGTTATTAAAACTGTTTAAAGGTTGTCAAACGTTGTTTCTCGTTGTATATCCTTTAATTCTAGAGTTAAATTGATAAATAACGTGTACGAATTTGTTTAACGCATTTGTTTTGGTTACTCGACGTCTCCGTTCTCGTGTAGCCTACATATTGCGTTTTTTTTTTAATTTGCTTACCGGGCTAAAGGTTAGCATGTTTAAAATACGTAAGTCGTTTTGTTCAACAAATTTGAGTAGATAACTCAGCAGTTGTTTGCATCAGAGCGACAATTTTTGAGATAGTTATTAAAATTGTTTAAAGGTTGTCAAACGTTGTTTCTCGTTGTATATCCTTTAATTCTAGAGTTAAATTGATAAATAACGTGTACGAATTTGTTTAACGCATTTGTTTTGGTTACTCGACGTCTCCGTTCTCGTGTAGCCTACATATTGCGTTTTTTTTTTAATTTGCTTACCTGGCTAAAGGTTAGCATGTTTAAAATACGCAAGTCGTTTTGTTCATCATATTTAAGTAGATAACTCATCAGTTGTTTGCATCAGAGCGATAATTTTTGAGATAGTTATTAAAACTGTTTAAAGGTTGTCAAACGTTGTTTCTCGTTGTATATCCTTTAATTCTAGAGTTAAATTGATAAATAACGTGTACGAATTTGTTTAACGCATTTGTTTTGGTTACTCGACGTCTCCGTTCTCGTGTAGCCTACATATTGCGTTTTTTTTTTAATTTGCTTACCTGGCTAAAGGTTGGCATGTTTAAAATACGTAAGTCGTTTTGTTCATCATATTTAAGTAGATAACTCATCAGTTGTTTGCATCAGAGCGATAATTTTTGAGATAGTTATTAAAACTGTTTAAAGGTTGTCAAACGTTGTTTCTCGTTGTATATCCTTTAATTCTAGAGTTAAATTGATAAATAACGTGTACGAATTTGTTTAGCGCATTTGTTTTGGTTACTCGACGTCTCCGTTCTCGTGTAGCCTACATATTGCGTTTTTTTTTTAATTTGCTTACCTGGCTAAAGGTTAGCATGTTTAAAATACGTAAGTCGTTTTGTTCATCAAATTTAAGTAGATAACTCATCAGTTGTTTGCATCAGAGCGACAATTTTTGAGATAGTTATTAAAACTGTTTAAAGGTTGTCAAACGTTGTTTCTCGTTGTATATCCTTTAATTCTAGAGTTAAATTGATAAATAACGTGTACGAATTTGTTTAACGCATTTGTTTTGGTTACTCGACGTCTCCGTTCTCGTGTAGCCTACATATTGCGTTTTTTTTTTAATTTGCTTACCTGGCTAAAGGTTAGCATGTTTAAAATACGTAAGTCGTTTTGTTCATCAAATTTAAGTAGATAACTCATCAGTTGTTTGCATCAGAGCGATAATTTTTGAGATAGTTATTAAAACTGTTTAAAGGTTGTCAAACGTTTTTTCTCGTTGTATATCCTTTAATTCTAGAGTTAAATTGATAAATAACGTGTACGAATTTGTTTAACGCATTTGTTTTGGTTACTCGACGTCTCCGTTCTCGTGTAGCCTACATATTGCGTTTTTTTTTTTTTAATTTGCTTACCGGGCTAAAGGTTAGCATGTTTAAAATACGTAAGTCGTTTTGTTCAACAAATTTGAGTAGATAACTCATCAGTTGTTTGCATCAGAGCGATAATTTTTTGAGATAGTTATTAAAACTGTTTAAAGGTTGTCAAACGTTGTTTCTCGTTGTATATCCTTTTAATTCTAGAGTTAAATTGATAAATAACGTGTACGAATTTGTTTAACGCATTTGTTTTGGTTACTCGACGTCTCCGTTCTCGTGTAGCCTACATATTGCGTTTTTTTTTTTAATTTGCTTACCGGGGCTAAAGGTTAGCATGTTTAAAATACGTAAGTCGTTTTGTTCATCAAATTTAAGTAGATAAATCATCAGTTGTTTGCATCAGAGCGATAATTTTTGAGATAGTTATTAAAACTGTTTAAAGGTTGTCAAACGTTGTTTCTCGTTGTATATCCTTTAATTCTAGAGTTAAATTGATAAATAACGTGTACGAATTTGTTTAACACATTTGTTTTGGTTACTCGACGTCTCCGTTCTCGTGTAGCCTACATATTGCGTTTTTTTTTTTAATTTGCTTACCGGGCTAAAGGTTAGCATGTTTAAAATACGTAAGTCGGTTTGTTCATCAAATTTAAG
>NW_027137192.1:0-115352 GCF_040869045.1 Eurosta solidaginis
AACTTTAAATTTAACTTTAATTTTAACTTTAACTTCAAATTTAACTTTAACGTTATCTTTAACTTTAACTTTAATTTTAAGTTTAACTTTAACTTTAATTTTAACTTTAACTTTAACTTTAAATTTAACTTTAATTTTAACTTTAACTTTAACTTTAATTTTAACTTTAACTTTAACTTTAACTTTAACTTTAAATTTAACTTTAACTTTAGCTTTAACTTTAACTTTAACTTTAACTTTAACTTTAAATTAAATTTAACTTTAACTTTAACTTCAATTTTAACTTTAACTTTAACTTTATCTTTAACTTTAACTTTAATTTTAATTTTAACTTTAACTTTAACTTTAACTTTAACTTTAACTTTAACTT
The DNA here is from genome assembly GCF_040869045.1 of Eurosta solidaginis. NCBI lineage: Eukaryota > Metazoa > Arthropoda > Insecta > Diptera > Tephritidae > Eurosta > Eurosta solidaginis. Next base: position 371 of record NW_027137192.1, read on the forward strand.
TAACTTTAACTTTAACCTTAACTTTAATTTTAACTTTAACTTTAACTTTATCTTTATCTTTAAATTTAACTTTAATTTTAACTTTAACTTTAACTTTAATTTTAACTTAAACTTTAACTTTAACTTTAACTTTAAATTTAACTTTAACTTTAACTTTAACTTTAACTTAACTTTAACTTTAACTTTAATTTTAACTTTAACTTTAATTTTAACTTTAACTTTAACTTTAACTTTAACTTAACTTTAACTTTAACTTTAGCTTTAACTTTAACTTTAACTTTAACTTAACTTTAATTTAACTTTAATTTTATCAAACTTTAATTTAATTAACTTTAATTTTAACTTTAACTTTAACTTCAATTTTAACTTTAACATTAAATTTAAATTTAACTTTAGCTTTAACTTTAACTTTAATTTTAATTTTAACTTTAACTTTAACTTTAACTTTAACTTTAACTTTAACTTTAACTTTAACTTAACTTTAACTTTAACTTAATTTTAACTTTAATTTTAACTTTAACTTTAACTTTAACTTTAACTTTAACTTTAACTTTTACTTTAACTTAACTTTAACTTTAACTTTAACTTTAACTTTAACTTTAACTTTAACTTTAACTTTAAATTTAACTTTAACTTTAACTTTAACTTTAACTTCAAATTTAACTTTAACTTTATCTTTAACTTTAACTTTAATTTTAACTTTAACTTTAACTTTAACTTTAACTTTAACTTTAACTTTAACTTTAATTTTAACTTTAACTTTAACTTTAACTTTAAATTTAACTTTAATTTTAAGTTTAACTTTAACTTTAACTTTAATTTTAACTTTAACTTTAACTTTAGCTTTAACTTTAACTTTAACTTTAAATTTAACTTTAACTTTAACTTTAACTTCAATTTTAACTTTAACTTTAACTTTAACTTTAACTTTAACTTTAACTTTAACTTTAACTTTATCTTTAACTTTAATTTTAATTTTAACTTTAACTTTAATTTTAACTTTAACTTTAACTTTAACTTTAACTTTAACTTTATCTTTAAATTTAACTTTAATTTTAACTTTAACTTTAACTTTAACTTTAATTTTAACTTTAACTTTAACTTTAAATTTAACTTTAACTTTAACTTTAACTTTAGCTTTAACTTTAACTTAAACTTTAACTTAACTTTAACTTTAGTTTTAACTTTAACTTTAATTTTAACTTTAACTTTAACTTTAACTTTAACTTTAACTTTAACTTAACTTTAACTTTAATTTTAACTTTAACTTTAACTTTAACTTTTACTTTAACTTAACTTTAACTTTAACTTTAAATTAACTTTAACTTTAACTTTAACTTTAACTTTAGCTTTAACTTTAACTTTAAATTTAACTTTAACTTTAACTTCAAATTTAACTTTAACTTTAACTTTATCTTTAACTTTAATTTTAACTTTAACTTTAACTTTAACTTTAACTTTAACTTTAACTTTAACTTTAACTTTAACTTTAACTTTAACTTTAACTTTAACTTTAACTTTAACTTTAACTTTAACTTTAACTTTAACTTTAACTTTAACTTTAACTTTAACTTTAAATTTAACTTTAATTTTAACTTTAACTTTAATTTTAACTTTAACTTTAACTTTAACTTTAACTTTAACTTTAACTTTAACTTTAGCTTTAACTTTAACTTTAAATTTAATTTTAACTTTAACTTTAACTTCAATTTTAACTTTAACATTAAATTTAACTTAGCTTTAACTTTAACTTTAACTTTATCTTTAACTTTAACTTTAATTTTAACTTTAACTTTAACTTTAACTTTAACTTTAACTTTAAGTTTAACTTTAACTTTAACTTTAACTTTAAATTTAAATTTAACTTTAACTTTAACTTTAGCTTTAACTTTAACTTTAACTTTAACTTTAACTTTAACTTCAACTTTAACTTTAACTTTAAATTTAACTTTAACTTTAACTTCAATTTTAACTTTAACTTTAACATTAAATTTAAATTTAACTTTAACTTTAACTTTAACTTTAACTTTATCTTTAACTTTAACTTTAACTTTAAATTTAACTTTAACTTTAACTTTAACTTTAACTTAACTTTAACTTTGATTTTAACTTTAAATTTAACTTTAACTTTAACTTTAACTTTTACTTTAACTTAACTTTAACTTTAACTTTAACTTTAGCTTTAACTTTAACTTTAACTTTAAATTTAACTTTAACTTTAATTTCAAATTTAACTTTAACTTTAACTTTAACTTTATCTTTAACTTTAACTTTAATTTTAACTTTAACTTTAACTTTAATTTTAACTTTAACTTTAACTTTAACTTTAACTTTAACTTTAAATTTAACTTTAATTTTAACTTTAACTTCAAATTTAACTTTAACGTTATCTTTAACTTTAACTTTAATTTTAAGTTTATCTTTAACTTTAATTTTAACTTTAACTTTAACTTTAAATTTAACTTTAATTTTAACTTTAACTTTAACTTTAATTTTAACTTTAACTTTAACTTTAACTTTAACTTTAACTTTAGCTTTAACTTTAACTTTAACTTTAACTTTAAATTAAATTTAACTTTAACTTTAACTTTAACTTCAATTTTAACTTTAACTTTAACTTTATCTTTAACTTTAACTTTAATTTTAATTTTAACTTTAACTTTAACTTTAACTTTAACTTTAACTTTAACTTTAACTTTAACTTTAACTTTAACTTTAACTTTAACTTTAACCTTAACTTTAATTTTAACTTTAACTTTAACTTTATCTTTATCTTTAAATTTAACTTTAATTTTAACTTTAACTTTAACTTTAATTTTAACTTTAACTTTAACTTTAACTTTAAATTTAACTTTAACTTTAACTTTAACTTTAACTTAACTTTAACTTTAACTTTAATTTTAACTTTAACTTTAATTTTAACTTTAACTTTAACTTTAACTTTAACTTAACTTTAACTTTAACTTTAGCTTTAACTTTAACTTTAACTTTAACTTAACTTTAATTTAACTTTAATTTTATCAAACTTTAATTTAATTAACTTTAATTTTAACTTTAACTTTAACTTTAACTTCAATTTTAACTTTAACATTAAATTTAAATTTAACTTTAGCTTTAACTTTAACTTTAATTTTAACTTTAACTTTAACTTTAACTTTAACTTTAACTTTAACTTTAACTTAACTTTAACTTTAACTTAATTTTAACTTTAATTTTAACTTTAACTTTAACTTTAACTTTAACTTTAACTTTAACTTTAACTTTTACTTTAACTTAACTTTAACTTTAACTTTAACTTTAACTTTAACTTGAGCTTTAACTTTAACTTTAACTTTAACTTTAACTTTAACTTTAACTTTAACTTTAACTTTAACTTTAACTTCAAATTTAACTTTAACTTTATCTTTAACTTTAACTTTAATTTTAACTTTAACTTTAACTTTAACTTTAACTTTAATTTTAACTTTAACTTTAACTTTAACTTTAACTTTAAATTTAACTTTAATTTTAAGTTTAACTTTAACTTTAACTTTAATTTTAACTTTAACTTTAACTTTAGCTTTAACTTTAACTTTAACTTTAAATTTAACTTTAACTTTAACTTTAACTTCAATTTTAACTTTAACTTTAACTTTAACTTTAACTTTAACTTTATCTTTAACTTTAATTTTAATTTTAACTTTAACTTTAACTTTAATTTTAACTTTAACTTTAACTTTAACTTTAACTTTAATTTTATCTTTAAATTTAACTTTAATTTTAACTTTAACTTTAACTTTAACTTTAACTTTAACTTTAACTTTAATTTTAACTTTAACTTTAATTTTAAATTTAACTTTAACTTTAACTTTAACTTTAACTTTAACTTTAACTTTAACTTTAACTTTAACTTAACTTTAACTTTAGTTTTAACTTTAACTTTAATTTTAACTTTAACTTTAACTTTAACTTTAACTTAACTTTAACTTTAACTTTAACTTTAACTTTAACTTTAACTTTTACTTTAACTTAACTTTAACTTTAACTTTAAATTAACTTTAACTTTAACTTTAACTTTAACTTTAGCTTTAACTTTAACTTTAACTTTAAATTTAACTTTAACTTTAACTTCAAATTTAACTTTAACTTTAACTTTATCTTTAACTTTAATTTTAACTTTAACTTTAACTTTAACTTTAACTTTAACTTTAACTTTAACTTTAACTTTAACTTTAACTTTAACTTTAACTTTAACTTTAACTTTAACTTTAAATTTAACTTTAATTTTAACTTTAACTTTAACTTTAATTTTAACTTTAACTTTAACTTTAACTTTAACTTTAACTTTAACTTTAACTTTAGCTTTAACTTTAACTTTAAATTTAATTTTAACTTTAAGTTTAACTTCAATTTTAACTTTAACATTAAATTTAACTTAGCTTTAACTTTAACTTTAACTTTATCTTTAACTTTAACTTTAATTTTAACTTTAACTTTAACTTTAATTTTAAGTTTAACTTTAACTTTAACTTTAACTTTAAATTTAAATTTAACTTTAACTTTAACTTTAGCTTTAACTTTAACTTTAACTTTAACTTTAACTTTAACTTCAACTTTAACTTTAACTTTAAATTTAACTTTAACTTTAACTTCAATTTTAACTTTAACTTTAACATTAAATTTAAATTTAACTTTAACTTTAACTTTATCTTTAACTTTAACTTTAACTTTAAATTTAACTTTAACTTTAACTTTAACTTTAACTTTAACTTAACTTTAACTTTAATTTTAACTTTAACTTTAACTTTAACTTTAACTTTAACTTTTACTTTAACTTAACTTTAACTTTAACTTTAATTTTAGCTTTAACTTTAACTTTAACTTTAAATTTAACTTTAACTTTAATTTCAAATTTAACTTTAACTTTAACTTTAACTTTATCTTTAACTTTAACTTTAATTTTAACTTTAACTTTAACTTTAATTTTAACTTTAACTTTAACTTTAAATTTAACTTTAATTTTAACTTTAACTTTAACTTTAATTTTAACTTTAACTTTAGCTTTAACTTTAACTTTAACTTTAAATTTAACTTTAACTTTAACTTTAACTTCAATTTTAACTTTAACTTTAACTTTAACTTTATCTTTAACTTTAACTTTAATTTTAATTTTAACTTTAACTTTAACTTTAACTTTAACTTTAACTTTAACTTTATCTTTAAATTTAACTTTAATTTTAACTTTAACTTTAACTTTAACTTTAATTTTAATTTTAACTTTAACTTTAACTTTAACTTTAAATTTAACTTTAACTTTAACTTTAGCTTTAACTTAACTTTAACTTTAATTTTAACTTTAATTTTAACTTTAACTTAAACTTTAACTTAACTTTAACTTTAATTTTAACTTTAACTTTAACTTAACTTTAACTTTTACTTTAACTTAACTTTAACTTTAACTTTAAATTAACTTTAACTTTAACTTTAACTTTAGCTTTAACTTTAACTTTAACTTTTACTTTGACTTAACTTTAACTTTAACTTTAGCTTTAACTTTAACTTTAGCTTTAACTTTAACTTTAACTTTAACTTTAACTTTAAATTCAACTTTAACTTTAACTTTAACTTTAACTTCAAATTTAACTTTAACTTTAACTTTATCTTTAACTTTAATTTTAACTTTAACTTTAACTTTAACTTTAACTTTAACTTTAACTTTAACTTTAATTTTAACTTTAACTTTAACTTTAACTTTAACTTTAACTTTAACTTTAAATTTTACTTTAATTTTAACTTTAACTTTAACTTTAATTTTAACTTTAACTTTAACTTTAACTTTAACTTTAACTTTAGCTTTAACTTTAACTTTAACTTTAAATTTAACTTTAACTTTAACTTTAACTTTAACTTCAATTTTAACTTTAACTTTAACTTTATCTTTAACTTTAATTTTAATTTTAACTTTAACTTTATCTTTAACTTTAACTTTAATTTTAACTTTAACTTTAATTTTAACTTTAACTTTAACTTTAAATTTAACTTTAATTTTAACTTTAACTTTAATTTTAACTTTAACTTTAAATTTAAATTTAGCTTTAACTTTAACTTTAACTTTAAATTTAACTTTAACTTTAACTTTAACTTCAATTTTAACTTTAACTTTAACTTTAACTTTATCTTTAACTTTAACTTTAATTTTAACTTTAACTTTAACTTTAATTTTAACTTTAACTTTAACTTTATCTTTAAATTTAACTTTAATTTTAACTTTAACTTTAACTTTAATTTTACTTTAACTTTAACTTTAAATTTAACTTTAACTTTAACTTTAACTTAACTTTAACTTTAACTTTAATTTTAACTTTAACTTTAATTTTAACTTTAACTTTAACTTAACTTTAACTTTAACTTTAACTTTAACTTTAAATTTAACTTTAACTTTAACTTTAACTTTAACTTTAACTTTAACTTTAACTTTAACTTTAACTTTAACTTTAACTTTAACTTTAACTATAACTTTAACTTTAACTTTAACTTTAACTTTAACTTTAACTTTAACTTTAACTTTAACTTTAACTTTAACTTTAACTTTAACTTCAACTTTAACTTTAACTTTAACTTTAACTTCAATTTTAACTTTAACATTAAATTTAACTTTAACTTTAACTTTAACTTTAACTTTAACTTTAACTTTAACTTTAACTTTAACTTTAACTTTAACTTTAACTTTAACTTTAACTTTAACTTTAACTTTATCTTTAACTTTAACTTTAATTTTAACTTTAACTTTTAATTTAAATTTAACTTTAACTTTAGCTTTAACTTTAACTTTAACTTTAACTTTAACTTTAACTTTAACTTTAACTTTAACTTTAACTTTAACTTTAACTTTAACTTTAACTTTAACTTCAACTTTAACTTTAACTTTAAATTTAACTTTAACTTTAACTTTAACTTCAATTTTAAATTTAACATTAAATTTAACTTTAACTTTACCTTTAACTTTAACTTTAACTTTATCTTTAACTTTAATTTTAAATTTAACTTTAAATTTAACTTTAACTTTAACTTTAGCTTTAACTTTAACTTTAAATTTAAATTTAACTTTAACTTTAACTTTAACTTTAACTTTAACTTTAACTTTAACTTTAACTTTAACTTTAACTTTAACTTTAACTTTAACTTTAACTTTAACTTTAACTTTAACTTTAACTTTAACTTTAACTTTAACTTTAACTTTAACTTTAACTTTAACTTTAACTTTAACTTTAACTTTAACTTTAACTTCAACTTTAACTTTAACTTTAAATTTAACTTTAACTTTAACTTTAACTTCAATTTTAACTTTAACATTAAATTTAACTTAGCTTTAATTTTAACTTTAACTTTATCTTTAACTTTAACTTTAATTTTAACTTTAACTTTAACTTTAGTTTTAAGTTTAACTTTAACTTTAGCTTTAACTTTAACTTTAACTTTAAATTTAAATTTAACTTTAACTTTAACTTTAACTTTAGCTTTAACTTTAACTTCAACTTTAACTTTAACTTTAACTTTAAACTTAACTTTAACTTTAACTTTAACTTCAATTTTAAATTTAACATTAAATTTAAATTTAACTTTAACTTTAACTTTAACTTTATCTTTAACTTTAACTTTAATTTTAACTTTAATTTTAACTTTAAATTTAACTTTAACTTTAACTTTAACTTTAACTTTAACTTTAACTTTAATTTTAACTTTAACTTTAACTTAACTTTAATTTAACTTTAATTTTATCAAACTTTAATTTAATTAACTTTAATTTTAACTTTAACTTTAACTTTAACTTTAACTTTAATTTTAACTTTAACATTAACTTTAACTTTATCTTTAACTTTAACTTTAATTTTACCTTTAACTTTAACTTTAACTTTAACTTTAATTTTAACTTTAACTTTAATTTAACTTTAATTTTATCAAACTTTAATTTAATTAACTTTAATTTTAACTTTAACTTTAACTTTAACTTCAATTTTAACTTTAACATTAACTATAACTTTAACTTTAACTTTAACTTTATCTTTAACTTTAACTTTAACTTTAACTTTAACTTTAGCTTTAACTTTAACTTTAACTTTAAATTTAATTTTAACTTTAACTTAACTTTAACTTTAATTTTATCAAACTTTAATTTAATTAACTTTAATTTTAACTTTAACTTTAACTTTAATTTTAACTTTAACTTTAACTTTAACTTAACTTTAACTTTAACTTCAACTTTAACTTTAACTTTAACTTTAACTTAACTTTAACTTTAATTTTAACTTTAACTTTTACTTTTACTTTAACTTAACTTTAACTTTAACTTAACTTTAACTTTAACTTTAACTTTAACTTTAACTTTAGCTTTAACTTTAACTTTAACTTTAACTTTAACTTTAAATTTAACTTTAACTTTAACTTTAACTTCAAATTTAACTTTAACGTTATCTTTAATTTTAACTTTAATTTTAAGTTTAACTTTAACTTTAATTTTAACTTTAACTTTAACTTTAACTTTAAATTTAACTTTAATTTTAACTTTAACTTTAACTTTAATTTTAACTTTAACTTTAACTTTAACTTTAACTTTAACTTTAACTTTAACTTTAACTTTAACTTTAACTTTAACTTTAACTTTAGCTTTAACTTTAACTTTAACTTTAAATTTAACTTTAACTTTAATTTTAACTTTAACTTTAACTTTAACTTCAATTTTAACTTTAACTTTAACTTTATCTTTAACTTTAACTTTAATTTTAATTTTAACTTTAACTTTAACTTTTACTTTTACTTTAACTTAACTTTAACTTTAACTTAACTTTAACTTTAACTTTAACTTTAGCTTTAACTTTAACTTTAACTTTAAATTTAACTTTAACTTTAATTTTAACTTTAACTTTAACTTTAACTTCAATTTTAACTTTAACTTTAACTTTATCTTTAACTTTAACTTTAATTTTAATTTTAATTTTAATTTTAACTTTAACTTTAACTTTATCTTTATCTTTAAATTTAACATTAATTTTAACTTTAACTTTAACTTTAATTTTAACTTTAACTTTAACTTTGACTTTAACTTTAACTTTAACTTTAACTTTAACTTTAAATTTAACTTTAACTTTAACTTTAACTTTAACTTTAACTTAACTTTAACTTTAACTTTAATTTTAACTTTAACTTTAATTTTAACTTTAACTTTAACTTTAACTTTAACTTTAACTTTAACTTAACTTTAACTTTAGCTTTAACTTTAACTTTAACTTTAACTTTAACTTAACTTTAATTTAACTTTAATTTTATCAAACTTTAATTTAATTAACTTTAATTTTAACTTTAACTTTAACTTCAATTTTAACTTTAACATTAAATTTAAATTTAACTTTAGCTTTAACTTTAACTTTAATTTTAACTTTAACTTTAACTTTAACTTTAACTTTAACTTTAACTTAACTTTAACTTTAACTTTAACTTTAACTTAAACTTAATTTTAACTTTAATTTTAACTTTAACTTTAACTTTAACTTTTACTTTAACTTAACTTTAACTTTAACTTTAACTTTAACTTGAGCTTTAACTTTAACTTTAACTTTAACTTTAACTTTAACTTTAACTTTAAATTTAACTTTAACTTCAAATTTAACTTTAACTTTATCTTTAACTTTAACTTTAATTTTAACTTTAACTTTAACTTTAATTTTAACTTTAACTTTAACTTTAACTTTAAATTTAACTTTAATTTTAACTTTAACTTTAACTTTAATTTTAACTTTAACTTTAACTTTAACTTTAACTTTAACTTTATCTTTAACTTTAATTTTAATTTTAACTTTAACTTTAACTTTAACTTTAATTTTAACTTTAACTTTAACTTTATCTTTAAATTTAACTTTAATTTTAACTTTAACTTTAACTTTAATTTTAACTTTAACTTTAACTTTAAATTTAACTTTAACTTTAACTTTAACTTTAACTTTAACTTAACTTTAACTTTAGTTTTAACTTTAACTTTAATTTTAACTTTAACTTTAACTTTAACTTAACTTTAACTTTAATTTTAACTTTAACTTTAACTTTTACTTTAACTTAACTTTAACTTTAAATTAACTTTAACTTTAACTTTAACTTTAACTTTAGCTTTAACTTTAACTTTAACTTTAACTTTAAATTTAACTTTAACTTTAACTTCAAATTTAACTTTAACTTTATCTTTAACTTTAATTTTAACTTTAACTTTAACTTTAACTTTAACTTTAACTTTAAATTTAACTTTAATTTTAACTTTAAATTTAACTTTAGTTTTAACTTTAACTTTAACTTTAACTTTAACTTTAATTTTAACTTTAACTTTAACTTTAACTTTAACTTTAACTTTAACTTTAACTTTAACTTTAGCTTTAACTTTAACTTTAACTTTAAATTTAATTTTAACTTTAACTTTAACTTCAATTTTAACTTTAACTTTAACTTTATCTTTAACTTTAACTTTAATTTTAATTTTAACTTTAACTTTAACTTTAACTTTAACTTTAACTTTATCTTTAACTTTAACTTTAATTTTAACTTTAACTTTAATTTTAACTTTAACTTTAACTTTAACTTTAAATTTAACTTTAATTTTAACTTTAACTTTAACTTTAACTTTAATTTTAACTTTAACTTTAACTTTAACTTTAACTTTAACTTTACCTTTAACTTTAACTTTAACTTTAACTTTAAATTTAACTTTAACTTTAACTTTAACTTTAACTTTAACTTCAATTTTAACTTTAACTTTAACTTTAACTTTATCTTTAACTTTAACTTTAATTTTAACTTTAACTTTAACTTTAACTTTAACTTTAACTTTAATTTTAACTTTAACTTTATCTTTAAATTTAACTTTAATTTTAACTTTAACTTTAATTTTAACTTTAACTTTAACTTTAACTTTAACTTTAAATTTAATTTTAACTTTAACTTTATCTTTAAATTTAACTTTAATTTTAACTTTAACTTTAATTTTAACTTTAACTTTAACTTTAACTTTAAATTTAACTTTAACTTTAACTTTAACTTTAACTTTAACTTAACTTTAACTTTAACTTTAATTTTAACTTTAACTTTAATTTTAACTTTAACTTTAACTTAACTTTAACTTTAACTTTAAATTTAACTTTGACTTAACTTTAACTTTAACTTTATCTTTAACTTTAAATTTAACTTTAACTTTAACTTTAACTTTAACTTTAACTTTAACTTTAACTTTAACTTTAACTTTAACTTTAACTTTAACTTTAACTTTAACTTTAACTTTAACTTTAACTTTAACTTTAACTTTAACTTTAACTTTAACTTTAACTTTAACTTTAACTTTAACTTTAACTTTAACTTTAACTTTAACTTTAACTTTAACTTTAACTTTAACTTCAACTTTAACTTTAACTTTAAATTTAACTTTAAATTTAACTTCAATTTTAACTTTAACATTAAATTTAAATTTAACTTTAACTTTAACTTTATCTTTAACTTTAACTTTAATTTTAACTTTAACTTTAACTTTAACTTTAACTTTAACTTTAACTTTATCTTTAACTTTAATTTTAACTTTACTTTAAATTTAACTTTAACTTTAACTTTAGCTTTAACTTTAACTTTAACTTTAAATTTAAATTTAAATTTAACTTTAATTTTAACTTTAACTTTAACTTTAACTTTAACTTTAACTTTAACTTCAACTTTAACTTTAACTTAACTTTAACTTTAACTTTAACTTTAACTTAATTTTAACTTTAATTTTAACTTTAACTTTAACTTTAACTTTTACTTTAACTTAACTTTAACTTTAACTTTAACTTTAACTTGAGCTTTAACTTTAACTTTAACTTTAACTTTAAATTTAACTTTAACTTTAACTTTAACTTCAAATTTAACTTTAACTTTATCTTTATCTTTAACTTTAACTTTAATTTTAACTTTAACTTTAACTTTAATTTTAACTTTAACTTTAACTTTAACTTTAACTTTAACTTTAACTTTAAATTTAACTTTAATTTTAACTTTAACTTTAACTTTAATTTTAACTTTAACTTTAACTTTAGCTTTAACTTTAACTTTAACTTTAAATTTAACTTTAACTTTAACTTTAACTTTAACTTCAATTTTAACTTTAACTTTAACTTTAACTTTAACTTTATCTTTAACTTTAATTTTAATTTTAACTTTAACTTTAACTTTAATTTTAACTTTAACTTTAATTTTAGCTTTAACTTTAACTTTAACTTTAAATTTAACTTTAACTTTAATTTCAAATTTAACTTTAACTTTAACTTTAACTTTATCTTTAACTTTAACTTTAATTTTAACTTTAACTTTAACTTTAATTTTAACTTTAACTTTAACTTTAAATTTAACTTTAATTTTAACTTTAACTTTAACTTTAATTTTAACTTTAACTTTAACTTTAACTTTAACTTTAACTTTAACTTTAACTTTAACTTTAGCTTTAACTTTAACTTTAAATTTAATTTTAACTTTAAGTTTAACTTCAATTTTAACTTTAACATTAAATTTAACTTAGCTTTAACTTTAACTTTAACTTTATCTTTAACTTTAACTTTAATTTTAACTTTAACTTTAACTTTAATTTTAAGTTTAACTTTAACTTTAACTTTAACTTTAAATTTAAATTTAACTTTAACTTTAACTTTAGCTTTAACTTTAACTTTAACTTTAACTTTAACTTTAACTTCAACTTTAACTTTAACTTTAAATTTAACTTTAACTTTAACTTCAATTTTAACTTTAACTTTAACATTAAATTTAAATTTAACTTTAACTTTAACTTTATCTTTAACTTTAACTTTAACTTTAAATTTAACTTTAACTTTAACTTTAACTTTAACTTTAACTTAACTTTAACTTTAATTTTAACTTTAACTTTAACTTTAACTTTAACTTTAACTTTTACTTTAACTTAACTTTAACTTTAACTTTAATTTTAGCTTTAACTTTAACTTTAACTTTAAATTTAACTTTAACTTTAATTTCAAATTTAACTTTAACTTTAACTTTAACTTTATCTTTAACTTTAACTTTAATTTTAACTTTAACTTTAACTTTAATTTTAACTTTAACTTTAACTTTAAATTTAACTTTAATTTTAACTTTAACTTTAACTTTAATTTTAACTTTAACTTTAGCTTTAACTTTAACTTTAACTTTAAATTTAACTTTAACTTTAACTTTAACTTCAATTTTAACTTTAACTTTAACTTTAACTTTATCTTTAACTTTAACTTTAATTTTAATTTTAACTTTAACTTTAACTTTAACTTTAACTTTAACTTTAACTTTATCTTTAAATTTAACTTTAATTTTAACTTTAACTTTAACTTTAACTTTAATTTTAATTTTAACTTTAACTTTAACTTTAACTTTAAATTTAACTTTAACTTTAACTTTAGCTTTAACTTAACTTTAACTTTAATTTTAACTTTAATTTTAACTTTAACTTAAACTTTAACTTAACTTTAACTTTAATTTTAACTTTAACTTTAACTTAACTTTAACTTTTACTTTAACTTAACTTTAACTTTAACTTTAAATTAACTTTAACTTTAACTTTAACTTTAGCTTTAACTTTAACTTTAACTTTTACTTTGACTTAACTTTAACTTTAACTTTAGCTTTAACTTTAACTTTAGCTTTAACTTTAACTTTAACTTTAACTTTAACTTTAAATTCAACTTTAACTTTAACTTTAACTTTAACTTCAAATTTAACTTTAACTTTAACTTTAACTTTAATTTTAACTTTAACTTTAACTTTAACTTTAACTTTAACTTTAACTTTAATTTTAACTTTAACTTTAACTTTAACTTTAACTTTAACTTTAACTTTAAATTTAACTTTAATTTTAACTTTAACTTTAACTTTAATTTTAACTTTAACTTTAACTTTAACTTTAACTTTAACTTTAGCTTTAACTTTAACTTTAACTTTAAATTTAACTTTAACTTTAACTTTAACTTTAACTTCAATTTTAACTTTAACTTTAACTTTATCTTTAACTTTAATTTTAATTTTAACTTTAACTTTATCTTTAACTTTAACTTTAATTTTAACTTTAACTTTAATTTTAACTTTAACTTTAACTTTAAATTTAACTTTAATTTTAACTTTAACTTTAATTTTAACTTTAACTTTAAATTTAAATTTAGCTTTAACTTTAACTTTAACTTTAAATTTAACTTTAACTTTAACTTTAACTTCAATTTTAACTTTAACTTTAACTTTAACTTTATCTTTAACTTTAACTTTAATTTTAACTTTAACTTTAACTTTAATTTTAACTTTAACTTTAACTTTATCTTTAAATTTAACTTTAATTTTAACTTTAACTTTAACTTTAATTTTACTTTAACTTTAACTTTAAATTTAACTTTAACTTTAACTTTAACTTAACTTTAACTTTAACTTTAATTTTAACTTTAACTTTAATTTTAACTTTAACTTTAACTTAACTTTAACTTTAACTTTAACTTTAACTTTAAATTTAACTTTAACTTTAACTTTAACTTTAACTTTAACTTTAACTTTAACTTTAACTTTAACTTTAACTTTAACTTTAACTTTAACTATAACTTTAACTTTAACTTTAACTTTAACTTTAACTTTAACTTTAACTTTAACTTTAACTTTAACTTTAACTTTAACTTCAACTTTAACTTTAACTTTAAATTTAACTTTAACTTTAACTTTAACTTCAATTTTAACTTTAACATTAAATTTAACTTTAACTTTAACTTTAACTTTAACTTTAACTTTAACTTTAACTTTAACTTTAACTTTAACTTTAACTTTAACTTTAACTTTAACTTTAACTTTATCTTTAACTTTAACTTTAATTTTAACTTTAACTTTTAATTTAAATTTAACTTTAACTTTAGCTTTAACTTTAACTTTAACTTTAACTTTAACTTTAACTTTAACTTTAACTTTAACTTTAACTTTAACTTTAACTTTAACTTCAACTTTAACTTTAACTTTAAATTTAACTTTAACTTTAACTTTAACTTCAATTTTAAATTTAACATTAAATTTAACTTTAACTTTACCTTTAACTTTAACTTTAACTTTATCTTTAACTTTAATTTTAAATTTAACTTTAAATTTAACTTTAACTTTAACTTTAGCTTTAACTTTAACTTTAACTTTAAATTTAAATTTAACTTTAACTTTAACTTTAACTTTAACTTTAACTTTAACTTTAACTTTAACTTTAACTTTAACTTTAACTTTAACTTTAACTTTAACTTTAACTTTAACTTTAACTTTAACTTTAACTTTAACTTTAACTTTAACTTTAACTTTAACTTTAACTTTAACTTTAACTTTAACTTTAACTTCAACTTTAACTTTAACTTTAAATTTAACTTTAACTTTAACTTTAACTTCAATTTTAACTTTAACATTAAATTTAACTTAGCTTTAATTTTAACTTTAACTTTATCTTTAACTTTAACTTTAATTTTAACTTTAACTTTAACTTTAGTTTTAAGTTTAACTTTAACTTTAGCTTTAACTTTAACTTTAACTTTAAATTTAAATTTAACTTTAACTTTAACTTTAACTTTAGCTTTAACTTTAACTTCAACTTTAACTTTAACTTTAACTTTAAACTTAACTTTAACTTTAACTTTAACTTCAATTTTAAATTTAACATTAAATTTAAATTTAACTTTAACTTTAACTTTAACTTTATCTTTAACTTTAACTTTAATTTTAACTTTAATTTTAACTTTAAATTTAACTTTAACTTTAACTTTAACTTTAACTTTAACTTTAACTTTAATTTTAACTTTAACTTTAACTTAACTTTAATTTAACTTTAATTTTATCAAACTTTAATTTAATTAACTTTAATTTTAACTTTAACTTTAACTTTAACTTTAACTTTAATTTTAACTTTAACATTAACTTTAACTTTATCTTTAACTTTAACTTTAATTTTACCTTTAACTTTAACTTTAACTTTAACTTTAATTTTAACTTTAACTTTAATTTAACTTTAATTTTATCAAACTTTAATTTAATTAACTTTAATTTTAACTTTAACTTTAACTTTAACTTCAATTTTAACTTTAACATTAACTATAACTTTAACTTTAACTTTAACTTTATCTTTAACTTTAACTTTAACTTTAACTTTAACTTTAGCTTTAACTTTAACTTTAACTTTAAATTTAATTTTAACTTTAACTTAACTTTAACTTTAATTTTATCAAACTTTAATTTAATTAACTTTAATTTTAACTTTAACTTTAACTTTAATTTTAACTTTAACTTTAACTTTAACTTAACTTTAACTTTAACTTCAACTTTAACTTTAACTTTAACTTTAACTTAACTTTAACTTTAATTTTAACTTTAACTTTTACTTTTACTTTAACTTAACTTTAACTTTAACTTAACTTTAACTTTAACTTTAACTTTAACTTTAACTTTAGCTTTAACTTTAACTTTAACTTTAACTTTAAATTTAACTTTAACTTTAACTTTAACTTCAAATTTAACTTTAACGTTATCTTTAATTTTAACTTTAATTTTAAGTTTAACTTTAACTTTAATTTTAACTTTAACTTTAACTTTAACTTTAAATTTAACTTTAATTTTAACTTTAACTTTAACTTTAATTTTAACTTTAACTTTAACTTTAACTTTAACTTTAACTTTAACTTTAACTTTAACTTTAACTTTAACTTTAACTTTAGCTTTAACTTTAACTTTAACTTTAAATTTAACTTTAACTTTAATTTTAACTTTAACTTTAACTTTAACTTCAATTTTAACTTTAACTTTAACTTTATCTTTAACTTTAACTTTAATTTTAATTTTAATTTTAATTTTAACTTTAACTTTAACTTTAACTTTTACTTTTACTTTAACTTAACTTTAACTTTAACTTAACTTTAACTTTAACTTTAACTTTAGCTTTAACTTTAACTTTAACTTTAAATTTAACTTTAACTTTAATTTTAACTTTAACTTTAACTTTAACTTCAATTTTAACTTTAACTTTAACTTTATCTTTAACTTTAACTTTAATTTTAATTTTAATTTTAATTTTAACTTTAACTTTAACTTTATCTTTATCTTTAAATTTAACATTAATTTTAACTTTAACTTTAACTTTAATTTTAACTTTAACTTTAACTTTGACTTTAACTTTAACTTTAACTTTAACTTTAACTTTAAATTTAACTTTAACTTTAACTTTAACTTTAACTTTAACTTAACTTTAACTTTAACTTTAATTTTAACTTTAACTTTAATTTTAACTTTAACTTTAACTTTAACTTTAACTTTAACTTTAACTTTAACTTAACTTTAACTTTAGCTTTAACTTTAACTTTAACTTTAACTTTAACTTAACTTTAATTTAACTTTAATTTTATCAAACTTTAATTTAATTAACTTTAATTTTAACTTTAACTTTAACTTCAATTTTAACTTTAACATTAAATTTAAATTTAACTTTAGCTTTAACTTTAACTTTAATTTTAACTTTAACTTTAACTTTAACTTTAACTTTAACTTTAACTTTAACTTAACTTTAACTTTAACTTTAACTTTAACTTAAACTTAATTTTAACTTTAATTTTAACTTTAACTTTAACTTTAACTTTTACTTTAACTAACTTTAACTTTAACTTTAACTTTAACTTGAGCTTTAACTTTAACTTTAACTTTAACTTTAACTTTAACTTTAACTTTAAATTTAACTTTAACTTCAAATTTAACTTTAACTTTATCTTTAACTTTAACTTTAATTTTAACTTTAACTTTAACTTTAATTTTAACTTTAACTTTAACTTTAACTTTAAATTTAACTTTAATTTTAACTTTAACTTTAACTTTAATTTTAACTTTAACTTTAACTTTAACTTTAACTTTATCTTTAACTTTAATTTTAATTTTAACTTTAACTTTAACTTTAACTTTAATTTTAACTTTAACTTTAACTTTATCTTTAAATTTAACTTTAATTTTAACTTTAACTTTAACTTTAATTTTAACTTTAACTTTAACTTTAAATTTAACTTTAACTTTAACTTTAACTTTAACTTTAACTTAACTTTAACTTTAGTTTTAACTTTAACTTTAATTTTAACTTTAACTTTAACTTTAACTTAACTTTAACTTTAATTTTAACTTTAACTTTAACTTTTACTTTAACTTAACTTTAACTTTAAATTAACTTTAACTTTAACTTTAACTTTAACTTTAGCTTTAACTTTAACTTTAACTTTAACTTTAAATTTAACTTTAACTTTAACTTCAAATTTAACTTTAACTTTATCTTTAACTTTAATTTTAACTTTAACTTTAACTTTAACTTTACTTTAACTTTAAATTTAACTTTAATTTTAACTTTAAATTTAACTTTAGTTTTAACTTTAACTTTAACTTTAACTTTAACTTTAATTTTAACTTTAACTTTAACTTTAACTTTAACTTTAACTTTAACTTTAACTTTAACTTTAGCTTTAACTTTAACTTTAACTTTAAATTTAATTTTAACTTTAACTTTAACTTCAATTTTAACTTTAACTTTAACTTTATCTTTAACTTTAACTTTAATTTTAATTTTAACTTTAACTTTAACTTTAACTTTAACTTTAACTTTATCTTTAACTTTAACTTTAATTTTAACTTTAACTTTAATTTTAACTTTAACTTTAACTTTAACTTTAAATTTAACTTTAATTTTAACTTTAACTTTAACTTTAACTTTAATTTTAACTTTAACTTTAACTTTAACTTTAACTTTAACTTTACCTTTAACTTTAACTTTAACTTTAACTTTAAATTTAACTTTAACTTTAACTTTAACTTTAACTTTAACTTCAATTTTAACTTTAACTTTAACTTTAACTTTATCTTTAACTTTAACTTTAATTTTAACTTTAACTTTAACTTTAACTTTAACTTTAACTTTAATTTTAACTTTAACTTTATCTTTAAATTTAACTTTAATTTTAACTTTAACTTTAATTTTAACTTTAACTTTAACTTTAACTTTAACTTTAAATTTAATTTTAACTTTAACTTTATCTTTAAATTTAACTTTAATTTTAACTTTAACTTTAATTTTAACTTTAACTTTAACTTTAACTTTAAATTTAACTTTAACTTTAACTTTAACTTTAACTTTAACTTAACTTTAACTTTAACTTTAATTTTAACTTTAACTTTAATTTTAACTTTAACTTTAACTTAACTTTAACTTTAACTTTAAATTTAACTTTGACTTAACTTTAACTTTAACTTTATCTTTAACTTTAAATTTAACTTTAACTTTAACTTTAACTTTAACTTTAACTTTAACTTTAACTTTAACTTTAACTTTAACTTTAACTTTAACTTTAACTTTAACTTTAACTTTAACTTTAACTTTAACTTTAACTTTAACTTTAACTTTAACTTTAACTTTAACTTTAACTTTAACTTTAACTTTAACTTTAACTTTAACTTTAACTTCAACTTTAACTTTAACTTTAAATTTAACTTTAAATTTAACTTCAATTTTAACTTTAACATTAAATTTAAATTTAACTTTAACTTTAACTTTATCTTTAACTTTAACTTTAATTTTAACTTTAACTTTAACTTTAACTTTAACTTTAACTTTAACTTTAACTTTATCTTTAACTTTAATTTTAACTTTACTTTAAATTTAACTTTAACTTTAACTTTAGCTTTAACTTTAACTTTAACTTTAAATTTAAATTTAAATTTAACTTTAATTTTAACTTTAACTTTAACTTTAACTTTAACTTTAACTTTAACTTCAACTTTAACTTTAACTTAACTTTAACTTTAACTTTAACTTTAACTTAATTTTAACTTTAATTTTAACTTTAACTTTAACTTTAACTTTAACTTTTACTTTAACTTAACTTTAACTTTAACTTTAACTTTAACTTGAGCTTTAACTTTAACTTTAACTTTAACTTTAAATTTAACTTTAACTTTAACTTTAACTTCAAATTTAACTTTAACTTTATCTTTATCTTTAACTTTAACTTTAATTTTAACTTTAACTTTAACTTTAATTTTAACTTTAACTTTAACTTTAACTTTAACTTTAACTTTAACTTTAAATTTAACTTTAATTTTAACTTTAACTTTAACTTTAATTTTAACTTTAACTTTAACTTTAGCTTTAACTTTAACTTTAACTTTAAATTTAACTTTAACTTTAACTTTAACTTTAACTTCAATTTTAACTTTAACTTTAACTTTAACTTTAACTTTATCTTTAACTTTAATTTTAATTTTAACTTTAACTTTAACTTTAATTTTAACTTTAACTTTAACTTTATCTTTAAATTTAACTTTAATTTTAACTTTAACTTTAACTTTAATTTTAACTTTAACTTTAACTTTAAATTTAACTTTAACTTTAACTTTAACTTTAACTTTAACTTTAACTTTAACTTAACTTTAACTTTAGTTTTAACTTTAACTTTAATTTTAACTTTAACTTTAACTTTAACTTAACTTTAACTTTAATTTTAACTTTAACTTTAACTTTAACTTTTACTTTTACTTTAACTTAACTTTAACTTTAACTTTAAATTAACTTTAACTTTAAGTTTAACTTTAACTTTAGCTTTAACTTTAACTTTAACTTTAAATTTAACTTTAACTTTAACTTCAAATTTAACTTTAACTTTAACTTTATCTTTAACTTTAATTTTAACTTTAACTTTAACTTTAACTTTATCTTTAACTTTAACTTTAACTTTAACTTTAACTTTAACTTTAACTTTAACTTTAACTTTAACTTTAACTTTAACTTTAACTTTAAATTTAACTTTAATTTTAACTTTAACTTTAACTTTAACTTTAATTTTAACTTTAACTTTAACTTTAACTTTAACTTTAACTTTAACTTTAGCTTTAACTTTAACTTTAACTTTAAATTTAATTTTAACTTTAACTTTAACTTCAATTTTAACTTTAACTTTAACTTTAACTTTATCTTTAACTTTAACTTTAATTTTAATTTTAACTTTAACTTTAACTTTAACTTTAACTTTATCTTTAACTTTAACTTTAATTTTAACTTTAACTTTAATTTTAACTTTAACTTTAACTTTAACTTTAACTTTAAATTTAACTTTAATTTTAACTTTAACTTTAACTTTAACTTTAACTTTAATTTTAACTTTAACTTTAACTTTAACTTTAACTTTAACTTTAACTTTACCTTTAACTTTAACTTTAACTTTAACTTTAACTTTAAATTTAACTTTAACTTTAACTTTAACTTTAACTTCAATTTTAACTTTAACTTTAACTTTAACTTTATCTTTAACTTTAACTTTAATTTTAACTTTAACTGTAACTTTAACTTTAACTTTAACTTTAATTTTAACTTTAACTTTATCTTTAAATTTAACTTTAATTTTAACTTTAACTTTAATTTTAACTTTAACTTTAACTTTAACTTTAAATTTAACTTTAACTTTAACTTTAACTTTAACTTTAACTTTAACTTTAACTTTAACTTTAACTTAACTTTAACTTTAACTTTAATTTTAACTTTAACTTTAATTTTAACTTTAACTTTAACTTAACTTTAACTTTAACTTTAAATTTAACTTTGACTTAACTTTAACTTTAACTTTATCTTTAACTTTAAATTTAACTTTAACTTTAACTTTAACTTTAACTTTAACTTTAACTTTAACTTTAACTTTAACTTTAACTTTAACCTTAACTTTAACTTTAACTTTAACTTTAACTTTAACTTTAACTTTAACTTTAACTTTAACTTTAACTTTAACTTTAACTTTAACTTTAACTTTAACTTTAACTTTAACTTTAACTTTAACTTTAACTTTAACTTTAACTTTAACTTTAACTTTAACTTCAACTTTAACTTCAACTTTAACTTTAACTTTAAATTTAACTTTAAATTTAACTTCAATTTTAACTTTAACATTAAATTTAAATTTAACTTTAACTTTAACTTTATCTTTAACTTTAACTTTAACTTTAATTTTAACTTTAACTTTAACTTTAACTTTATCTTTAACTTTAATTTTAACTTTACTTTAAATTTAACTTTAACTTTAACTTTAGCTTTAACTTTAACTTTAACTTTAAATTTAAATTTAAATTTAACTTTAATTTTAACTTTAACTTTAAGTTTAACTTTAACTTCAACTTTAACTTTAACTTTAAATTTAACTTTAACTTTAACTTTAACTTCAATTTTAACTTTAACATTAAATTTAACTTTAACTTTAACTTTGACTTTAACTTTAACTTTATCTTTAACTTTAACTTTAATTTTAACTTTAACTTTAAATTTAACTTTAACTTTAACTTTAGCTTTAACTTTAACTTTAACTTTAACTTTAACTTTAACTTCAACTTTAACTTTAACTTTAAATTTAACTTTAACTTTAACTTTAACTTCAATTTTAACTTTAACATTAAATTTAACTTAGCTTTAATTTTAACTTTAACTTTGTCTTTAACTTTAACTTTAATTTTAACTTTAACTTTAACTTTAACTTTAATTTTAAGTTTAAGTTTAACTTTAACTTTAACTTTAACTTTAACTTTAACTTTAAATTTAAATTTAACTTTAACTTTAACTTTAGCTTTAACTTTAACTTTAACTTTAACTTTAACTGCAACTTTAACTTTAACTTTAAATTTAACTTTAACTTTAACTTCAATTATAACTTTAACATTAAATTTAAATTTAACTTTAACTTTAACTTCAATTTTAACTTTAACATTAAATTTAACTTAGCTTTAACTTTAACTTTAACTTTGTCTTTAACTTTAACTTTAATTTTAACTTTAACTTTAACTTTAACTTTAATTTTAAGTTTAAGTTTAACTTTAACTTTAACTTTAACTTTAACTTTAAATTTAACTTTAATTTTAACTTTACTTTAAATTTAACTTTAACTTTAACTTTAGCTTTAACTTTAACTTTAAATTTAAATTTAAATTTAACTTTAATTTTAACTTTAACTTTAACTTTAACTTTAACTTTAACTTCAACTTTAACTTTAACTTAACTTTAACTTTAACTTTAACTTAATTTTAACTTTAATTTTAACTTTAACTTTAACTTTAACTTTTACTTTAACTTAACTTTAACTTTAACTTTAACTTTAACTTGAGCTTTAACTTCAACTTTAACTTTAACTTTAACTTTAACTTTAACTTTAAATTTAACTTTAACTTTAACTTCAAATTTAACTTTAACTTTATCTTTAACTTTAACTTTAATTTTAACTTTAACTTTAACTTTAATTTTAACTTTAACTTTAACTTTAACTTTAACTTTAACTTTAACTTTAAATTTAACTTTAATTTTAACTTTAACTTTAACTTTAATTTTAACTTTAATTTAACTTTAGCTTTAACTTTAACTTTAACTTTAAATTTAACTTTAACTTTAACTTTAACTTTAACTTCAATTTTAACTTTAACTTTAACTTTAACTTTAACTTTAACTTTATCTTTAACTTTAATTTTAATTTTAACTTTAACTTTAACTTTAATTTTAACTTTAACTTTAACTTTATCTTTAAATTTAACTTTAATTTTAACTTTAACTTTAACTTTAATTTTAACTTTAACTTTAACTTTAAATTTAACTTTAACTTTAACTTTAACTTTAACTTTAACTTAACTTTAACTTTAGTTTTAACTTTAACTTTAATTTTAACTTTAACTTTAACTTTAACTTAACTTTAACTTTAATTTTAACTTTAACTTTAACTTTAACTTTTACTTTAACTTAACTTTAACTTTAACTTTAAATTAATTTTAACTTTAAGTTTAACTTTAACTTTAGCTTTAACTTTAACTTTAACTTTAACTTTAACTTTAACTTTAAATTTAACTTTAACTTTAACTTCAAATTTAACTTTAACTTTAACTTTATCTTTAACTTTAATTTTAACTTTAACTTTAACTTTAACTTTAACTTTAACTTTAACTTTAACTTTAACTTTAACTTTAACTTTAACTTTAAATTTAACTTTAATTTTAACTTTAACTTTAACTTTAACTTTAATTTTAACTTTAACTTTAACTTTAACTTTAACTTTAACTTTAACTTTAACTTTAACTTTAACTTTAACTTTAACTTTAACTTTAACTTTAGCTTTAACTTTAACTTTAACTTTAAATTTAATTTTAACTTTAACTTTAACTTCAATTTTAACTTTAACTTTAACTTTAACTTTATCTTTAACTTTAACTTTAATTTTAATTTTAACTTTAACTTTAACTTTAACTTTATCTTTAACTTTAACTTTAATTTTAACTTTAACTTTAATTTTAACTTTAACTTTAACTTTAACTTTAAATTTAACTTTAATTTTAACTTTAACTTTAACTTTAACTTTAATTTTAACTTTAACTTTAACTTTAACTTTAACTTTAACTTTACCTTTAACTTTAACTTTAACTTTAACTTTAACTTTAAATTTAACTTTAACTTTAACTTTAACTTTAACTTTAACTTCAATTTTAACTTTAACTTTAACTTTAACTTTAACTTTAACTTTAATTTTAACTTTAACTTTATCTTTAAATTTAACTTTAATTTTAACTTTAACTTTAATTTTAACTTTAACTTTAACTTTAACTTTAAATTTAACTTTAACTTTAACTTTAACTTTAACTTTAACTTTAACTTTAACTTAACTTTAACTTTAACTTTAATTTTAACTTTAACTTTAATTTTAACTTTAACTTTAACTTAACTTTAACTTTAACTTTAAATTTAACTTTGACTTAACTTTAACTTTATCTTTAACTTTAAATTTAACTTTAACTTTAACTTTAACTTTAACTTTAACTTTAACTTTAACTTTAACTTTAACTTTAACTTTAACTTTAACTTTAACTTTAACTTTAACTTAACTTTAACTTTAACTTTAATTTTAACTTTAACTTTAATTTTAACTTTAACTTTAACTTTAACTTTAACTTTAACTTTAACTTTAATTTTAACTTTAACTTTATCTTTAAATTTAACTTTAATTTTAACTTTAACTTTAATTTTAACTTTAACTTTAACTTTAAATTTAACTTTAACTTTAACTTTAACTTTAACTTTAACTTTAACTTTAACTTTAACTTAACTTTAACTTTAATTTTAACTTTAACTTTAATTTTAACTTTAACTTTAACTTAACTTTAACTTTAAATTTAACTTTGACTTAACTTTAACTTTACCTTTAACTTTAAATTTAACTTTAACTTTAACTTTAACTTTAACTTTAACTTTAACTTTAACTTTAACTTTAACTTTAACTTTAACTTTAACTTTAACTTTAACTTTAACTTTAACTTTAACTTTAACTTTAACTTTAACTTTAACTTTAACTTTAACTTTAACTTTAACTTCAACTTTAACTTTAACTTTAAATTTAACTTTAAATTTAACTTCAATTTTAACTTTAACATTAAATTTAAATTTAACTTTAACTTTAACTTTATCTTTAACTTTAACTTTAACTTTAACTTTAATTTTAACTTTAACTTTAACTTTATCTTTAACTTTAATTTTAACTTTACTTTAAATTTAACTTTAACTTTAACTTTAGCTTTAACTTTAACTTTAACTTTAAATTTAAATTTAAATTTAACTTTAATTTTAACTTTAACTTTAACTTTAACTTTAACTTCAACTTTAACTTTAACTTTAAATTTAACTTTAACTTTAACTTTAACTTCAATTTTAACTTTAACATTAAATTTAACTTTAACTTTAACTTTAACTTTAACTTTATCTTTAACTTTAACTTTAATTTTAACTTTAACTTTAAATTTAACTTTAACTTTAACTTTAGCTTTAACTTTAACTTTAACTTTAACTTTAACTTTAACTTCAACTTTAACTTTAACTTTAAATTTAACTTTAACTTTAACTTTAACTTCAATTTTAACTTTAACATTAAATTTAACTTAGCTTTAACTTTAACTTTAACTTTGTCTTTAACTTTAACTTTAATTTTAACTTTAACTTTAACTTTAACTTTAACTTTAATTTTAAGTTTAAGTTTAACTTTAACTTTAACTTTAACTTTAACTTTAAATTTAAATTTAACTTTAACTTTAACTTTAGCTTTAACTTTAACTTTAACTTTAACTTTAACTGCAACTTTAACTTTAACTTTAAATTTAACTTTAACTTTAACTTCAATTATAACTTTAACATTAAATTTAAATTTAACTTTAACTTTAACTTTATCTTTAACTTTAACTTTAATTTTAACTTTAACTTTAACTTGAAATTTAACTTTAACTTTAACTTTAACTTAACTTTAATTTAACTTTAATTTTATCAAGCTTTAATTTAATTAACTTTAATTTTAACTTTAACTTTAATTTTAACTTTAACATTAACTTTAACTTTAACTTTATCTTTAACTTTAACTTTAATTTTAACTTTAACTTTAATTTTAACTTTAACTTTAACTTTAACTTTAATTTAACTTTAATTTTATCAAACTTTAATTTAATTAACTTTAATTTTAACTTTAACTTTAACTTCAATTTTAACTTTAACATTAACTTTAACTTTATCTTTAACTTTAACTTTAACTTTAACTTTAACTTTAACTTTAACTTTAACTTTAACTTTAACTTTAAATTTAATTTTAACTTTAACTTTAACTTTAACTTTAACTTTAACTTTAACTTTAACTTTAGCTTTAACTTTAACTTTAACTTTAAGTTTAACTTTAACTTTAACTTTAAATTTAACTTTAACTTTAACTTAACTTTAACTTTAATTTTATCAAACTTTAATTTAATTAACTTTAATTTTAACTTTAACTTTAACTTTAATTTTAACTTTAACTTTAACTTAACTTTAATTTAACTTTAATTTTATCAAACTTTAATTTAATTAACTTTAATTTTAACTTTAACTTTAATTTAACTTTAATTTTATCGAACTTTAATTTAATTAACTTTAATTTTAACTTTAACTTTAACTTTAACTTCAATTTTAACTTTAACATTAACTTTAATTTTAACTTTAACTTTATCTTTAACTTTAACTTTAACTTTAACTTTAACTTTAACTTTAACTTTAACTTTAACTTTAACTTTAACTTTAACTTTAACTTTAACTTTAACTTTAACTTTAACTTTAAATTTAATTTTAACTTTAACTTTAACTTAACTTTAACTTTAATTTTATCAAACTTTAATTTAATTAACTTTAATTTTAACTTTAACTTTAACTTTAATTTTAACTTTAACTTTAACTTAACTTTAATTTAACTTTAATTTTATCAAACTTTAATTTAATTAACTTTAGCTTTAACTTTAACTTTAACTTTAACTTTAACTTTAACTTTAAATTTAACTTTAACTTTAACTTCAAATTTAACTTTAACTTTAACTTTATCTTTAACTTTAATTTTAACTTTAACTTTAACTTTAACTTTAACTTTAACTTTAACTTTAACTTTAATTTTAACTTTAACTTTAACTTTAAATTTAACTTTGACTTAACTTTAACTTTAACTTTAACTTCAACTTTAACTTTAACTTTAACTTTAACTTTAACTTTAACTTTAACTTTAACTTTAACTTTAACTTTAACTTTAACTTTAACTTTAACTTTAACTTTAACTTAACTTTAACTTTAACTTTAACTTTAATTTTAACTTTAACTTTAATTTTAACTTTAACTTTAACTTAACTTTAACTTTAACTTTAAATTTAACTTTGACTTAACTTTAACTTTAACTTTAACTTTATCTTTAACTTTAAATTTAACTTTAACTTTAACTTTAACTTTAACTTTAACTTTAACTTTAACTTTAACTTTAACTTTAACTTTAACTTTAACTTCAACTTTAACTTTAACTTTAAATTTAACTTTAACTTTAACTTCAATTTTAACTTTAACATTAAATTTAAATTTAACTTTAACTTTAACTTTATCTTTAACTTTAACTTTAATTTTAACTTTAACTTTAAATTTAACTTTAACTTTAACTTTAACTTTAACTTCAATTTTAACTTTAACTTTAACTTTATCTTTAACTTTAACTTTAATTTTAATTTTAACTTTAACTTTAACTTTATCTTTAACTTTAACTTTAATTTTAACTTTAACTTTAACTTTAACTTTAACTTTAATTTTAACTTTAACTTTAACTTTAAATTTAACTTTAATTTTAACTTTAACTTTAACTCTAATTTTAACTTTAACTTTAAATTTAACTTTAGCTTCAACTTTAACTTTAACTTTAAATTTAACTTTAACTTTAACTTTAACTTCAATTTTAACTTTAACTTTAACTTTAACTTTAACTTTATCTTTAACTTTAACTTTAATTTTAACTTTAACTTTAATTTTAACTTTAACTTTAACTTTATCTTTAAATTTAACTTTAATTTTAACTTTAACTTTAACTTTAATTTTAACTTTAATTTTAACTTTAAATTTAACTTTAACTTTAACTTTAACTTTAACTTTAACTTTAACTTTAACTTAACTTTAACTTTAATTTTAACTTTAACTTTAATTTTAACTTTAACTTTAACTTAACATTAACTTTAACTTTAACTTTAAATTTAACTTTAACTTAACTTTAACTTTAACTTTAACTTTAACTTTAACTTTGTCTTTAACTTTAACTTTAACTTTAACTTTAACTTTAACTTTAACTTTAACTTTAACTTTAACTTTAACTTTAACTTTAACTTTAACTTTAACTTTAACTTTAACTTTAACTTTAACTTTAACTTTAACTTTAACTTTAACTTCAACTTTAACTTTAACTTTAAATTTAACTTTAACTTTAACTTTAACTTCAATTTTAACTTTAACATTAAATTTAACTTTAACTTTAACTTTATCTTTAACTTTAACTTTAATTTTAACTTTAACTTTTAATTTAAATTTAACTTTAACTTCAGCTTTAACTTTAACTTTAACTTTAACTTTAACTTTAACTTTAACTTTACTTTAACTTTAACTTTAACTTTAACTTTAACTTTAACTTCAACTTTAACTTTAAATTTAACTTTAACTTTAACTCTAACTTCAATTTTAACTTTAACATTAAATTTAACTTTAACTTTAACTTTAACTTTACCTTTAACTTTAACTTTAACTTTATCTTTAACTTTAATTTTAACTTTAACTTTAAATTTAACTTTAACTTTAACTTTAGCTTTAACTTTAACTTTAACTTTAAATTTAAATTTAACTTTAGCTTTAACTTTAACTTTAACTTTAACTTTAACTTTAACTTTAACTTTAACTTCAACTTTAACTTTAACTTTAAATTTAACTTTAACTTTAACTTTAACTTCAATTTTAACTTTAACATTAAATTTAACTTAGCTTTAACTTTAACTTTATCTTTAACTTTAACTTTAATTTTAACTTTAACTTTAACTTTAACTTTAATTTTAAGTTTAACTTTAACTTTAGCTTTAACTTTAACTTTAACTTTAAATTTAAATTTAACTTTAACTTTAACTTTAACTTTAGCTTTAACTTTAACTTCAACTTTAACTTTAACTTTAACTTTAACTTTAACTTTAACTTTAACTTTAACTTTAACTTTAATTTTAACTTTAACTTTAACTTAAGTTTAATTTAACTTTAATTTTAGCAAACTTTAATTTAATTAACTTTAATTTTAACTTTAACTTTAACTTTAACTTTAATTTTAACTTTAACATTAACTTTAACTTTATCTTTAATTTTAACTTTAATTTTAACTTTAACTTTAACTTTAATTTTAACTTTAACTTTAACTTTAACTTTAATTTAACTTTAATTTTATCAAACTTTAATTTAATTAACTTTAATTTTAACTTTAACTTTAACTTTAACTTCAATTTTAACTTTAACATTAACTATAACTTTAACTTTATCTTTATCTTTAACTTTAACTTTAACTTTAGCTTTAATTTTAACTTTAACTTTAACTTTAAATTTAATTTTAACTTTAACTTTAACTTTAACTTAACTTTAACTTTAATTTTATCAAACTTTAATTTAATTAACTTTAATTTTAACTTTAACTTTAACTTTAACTTTAACTTTAATTTTAACTTTAACTTTAACTTTAACTTTAACTTTAACTTAACTTTAACTTTAACTTCAACTTTAACTTTAACTTTAACTTAACTTTAACTTTAATTTTAACTTTAACTTTAACTTTTACTTTAACTTAACTTTAACTTTAACTTAACTTTAACTTTAACTTTAACTTTAACTTTAACTATAACTTTAACTTTAACTTTAACTTTAACTTTAACTTTAACTTTAACTTTAACTTTAACTTTAACTTATAACTTTAGCTTTAACTTTAACTTTAACTTTAATTTTAACTTTAACTTTAACTTTAATTTTAACTTTAACTTAAACTTTAAATTTAACTATAATTTTAACTTTAACTTTAACTTTAATTTTAACTTTAACTTTAACTTTAACTTTAACTTTAACTTTAACTTTAGCTTTAACTTTAACTTTAACTTTAAATTTAACTTTAACTTTAACTTTAACTTTAACTTTAACTTTAACTTTAACTTCAATTTTAACTTTAACTTTAACTTTATCTTTAACTTTAACTTTAACTTTAATTTTAATTTTAACTTTAACTTAACTTTAATTTTAATTTTAACTTTAACTTTAACTTTAACTTTATCTTTATCTTTAAATTTAACTTTAATTTTAACTTTAACTTTAATTTTAATTTTAACTTTAACTTTAACTTTAACTTTAAATTTAACTTTAACTTTAACTTTAACTTTAACTTTAACTTTAACTTAACTTTAACTTTAACTTTAATTTTAACTTTAACTTTAATTTTAGCTTTAACTTTAACTTTAATTTTAACTTAACTTTAACTTTAACTTTAGCTTTAACTTTAACTTTAACTTTAACTTAACTTTAATTTAACTTTAATTTTATCAAACTTTAATTTAATTAACTTTAATTTTAACTTTAACTTTAACTTTTACTTCAATTTTAACTTTAACATTAAATTTAAATTTAACTTTAACTTTAACTTTAATTTTAACTTTAACTTTAACTTTAACTTTAACTTTAACTTTAACTTTAACTTTAACTTTAACTTTAACTTTAACTTAACTTTAACTTTAACTTAATTTTAACTTTAATTTTAACTTTAACTTTAACTTTAACTTTAACTTTAACTTTAACTTTTACTTTAACTTAACTTTAACTTTAACTTTAACTTTAACTTTAACTTGAGCTTTAACTTTAACTTTAACTTTAACTTTAACTTTAACTTTAACTTTAACTTTAACTTTAATTTTAACTTTAAATTTAACTTTAACTTTAACTTTAACTTCAAATTTAACTTTAACTTTAACTTTATCTTTAACTTTAACTTTAATTTTAACTTTAACTTTAACTTTAATTTTAACTTTAACTTTAACTTTAGCTTTAACTTTAACTTTAATTTTTACTTTAACTTTAACTTTAACTTTAACTTTAACTTTAACTTTAATTTTTACTTTAACTTTAACTTTAATTTTAAATTTAACTTTAATTTTAACTTTAACTTTAACTTTAATTTTAACTTTAACTTTAACTTTAGCTTTAACTTTAACTTTAACTTTAAATTTAACTTTAACTTTAACTTAAATTTTAACTTTAACTTTAACTTTAACTTAACTTTAATTTAACTTTAATTTTATCAAACTTTAATTTAATTAACTTTAATTTTAACTTTAACTTTAACTTTAACTTTAACTTTAACTTTAATTTTTACTTTAACTTTAACTTTAATTTTAAATTTAACTTTAATTTTAACTTTAACTTTAACTTTAATTTTAACTTTAACTTTAACTTTAACTTTAGCTTTAACTTTAACTTTAACTTTAACTTTAAATTTAACTTTAACTTTAACTTAAATTTTAACTTTAACTTTAACTTTAACTTTAACTTTAACTTTAACTTTAACTTTAACTTTAACTTTAACTTAACTTTAATTTAACTTTAATTTTATCAAACTTTAATTTAATTAACTTTAATTTTAACTTTAACTTTAACTTTAACTTCAATTTTAACTTTAATATTAAATTTAAATTTAACTTTAGCTTTAACTTTAACTTTAATTTTAACTTTAACTTTAACTTTAACTTTAACTTTAACTTTAACTTAACTTTAACTTTAACTTTAACTTAATTTTAACTTTAATTTTAACTTTAACTTTAACTTTAACTTTAACTTTAACTTTTACTTTAACTTAACTT
Organism: Eurosta solidaginis; assembly: GCF_040869045.1. NCBI lineage: Eukaryota > Metazoa > Arthropoda > Insecta > Diptera > Tephritidae > Eurosta > Eurosta solidaginis. The sequence goes on from NW_027137192.1 coordinate 32,669, forward strand.
TAATTTTAACTTTAACTTGAGCTTTAACTTTAACTTTAACTTTAACTTTAACTTTAACTTTAACTTTAACTTTAACTTTAATTTAACTTTAATTTTATCAAACTTTAATTTAATTAACTTTAATTTTAACTTTAACTTTAACTTCAATTTTAACTTTAACATTAACTTTAACTTTATCTTTAATTTTAACTTTAACTTTAACTTTAACTTTAACTTTAAATTTAATTTTAACTTTAATTTTAACTTTAACTTTAACTTTAGCTTTAACTTTAACTTTAACTTTAACTTTAACTTTAACTTTAACTTTAACTTTAACTTTAAATTTAACTTTAACTTTAACTTAACTTTAACTTTAATTTTAGCAAACTTTAATTTAATTAACTTTAACTTTAAATTTAACTTTAACTTTAACTTCAATTTTAACTTTAACATTAAATTTAACTTAGCTTTAACTTTAACTTTAACTTTATCTTTAACTTTAACTTTAATTTTAACTTTAACTTTAACTTTAACTTTAACTTTAACTTTAATTTTAAGTTTAACTTTAATTTTAACTTTAACTTTAACTTTAACTTTAACTTTAACTTTAACTTTAACTTTAATTTTAACTTTAACTTTAACTTAAACTTTAACTTTAACATTAAATTTAACTTTAACTTTAACTTTAATTTTAACTTTAACATTAACTTTGACTTTGACTTTAACTTTAACTTTAACTTTAACTTTAACTTTAACTTTAACTTTAACTTTAACTTTAACTTTACCTTTAACTTTAACTTTAACTTTAACTTTAACTTTAACTTTAACTTTAACTTTAACTTTAACTTTAACTTTAACTTTAACTTAAACTTTAACTTTAACATTAAATTTAACTTTAACTTTAACTTTAACTTTAACTTTAACTTAAACTTTAACTTTAACTTTAAATTTAACTTTAACTTTAACTTCAATTTTAACTTTAACATTAAATTTAACTTAGCTTTAACTTTAACTTTAACTTTATCTTTAACTTTAACTTTAATTTTAACTTTAACTTTAACTTTAATTTTAAGTTTAACTTTAACTTTAACTTTAACTTTAACTTTAACTTTAACTTTAACTTTAACTTTAACTTTAACTTTAATTTTAACTTTAACTTTAACTTTAACTTAAACTTTAACTTTAACATTAAATTTAACTTTAATTTTAACTTTAATTTTAACTTTAACATTAACTTTGACTTTGACTTTGACTTTAACTTTAACTTTAACTTTAACTTTAACTTTAACTTTAACTTTAACTTTAACTTTAACTTTAACTTTACCTTTAACTTTAACTTTAACTTTAACTTTAACTTTAACTTTAACTTTAACTTTAACTTTAACTTTAACTTTAACTTTAACTTTAACTTTAACTTTAACTTTAACTTTAACTTTAACTTCAACTTTAACTTTAACTTTAAATTTAACTTTAACTTTAACTTTAACTTCAATTTTAACTTTAACATTAAATTTAACTTTAACTTTAACTTTATCTTTAACTTTAACTTTAATTTTAACTTTAACTTTTAATTTAAATTTAACTTTAACTTCAGCTTTAACTTTAACTTTAACTTTAACTTTAACTTTAACTTTAACTTTAACTTTACTTTAACTTTAACTTTAACTTTAACTTTAACTTTAACTTCAACTTTAACTTTAAATTTAACTTTAACTTTAACTCTAACTTCAATTTTAACTTTAACATTAAATTTAACTTTAACTTTAACTTTAACTTTACCTTTAACTTTAACTTTAACTTTATCTTTAACTTTAATTTTAACTTTAACTTTAAATTTAACTTTAACTTTAACTTTAGCTTTAACTTTAACTTTAACTTTAAATTTAAATTTAACTTTAGCTTTAACTTTAACTTTAACTTTAACTTTAACTTTAACTTTAACTTTAACTTTAACTTCAACTTTAACTTTAACTTTAAATTTAACTTTAACTTTAACTTTAACTTCAATTTTAACTTTAACATTAAATTTAGCTTAGCTTTAACTTTAACTTTATCTTTAACTTTAACTTTAATTTTAACTTTAACTTTAACTTTAACTTTAATTTTAAGTTTAACTTTAACTTTAGCTTTAACTTTAACTTTAACTTTAAATTTAAATTTAACTTTAACTTTAACTTTAACTTTAGCTTTAACTTTAACTTCAACTTTAACTTTAACTTTAACTTTAACTTTAACTTTAACTTTAACTTTAACTTTAACTTTAATTTTAACTTTAACTTTAACTTAAGTTTAATTTAACTTTAATTTTAGCAAACTTTAATTTAATTAACTTTAATTTTAACTTTAACTTTAACTTTAACTTTAATTTTAACTTTAACATTAACTTTAACTTTATCTTTAATTTTAACTTTAATTTTAACTTTAACTTTAACTTTAATTTTAACTTTAACTTTAACTTTAACTTTAATTTAACTTTAATTTTATCAAACTTTAATTTAATTAACTTTAATTTTAACTTTAACTTTAACTTTAACTTCAATTTTAACTTTAACATTAACTATAACTTTAACTTTATCTTTATCTTTAACTTTAACTTTAACTTTAGCTTTAATTTTAACTTTAACTTTAACTTTAAATTTAATTTTAACTTTAACTTTAACTTTAACTTAACTTTAACTTTAATTTTATCAAACTTTAATTTAATTAACTTTAATTTTAACTTTAACTTTAACTTTAACTTTAACTTTAATTTTAACTTTAACTTTAACTTTAACTTTAACTTTAACTTAACTTTAACTTTAACTTCAACTTTAACTTTAACTTTAACTTAACTTTAACTTTAATTTTAACTTTAACTTTAACTTTTACTTTAACTTAACTTTAACTTTAACTTAACTTTAACTTTAACTTTAACTTTAACTTTAACTATAACTTTAACTTTAACTTTAACTTTAACTTTAACTTTAACTTTAACTTTAACTTTAACTTTAACTTTAACTTATAACTTTAGCTTTAACTTTAACTTTAACTTTAATTTTAACTTTAACTTTAACTTTAATTTTAACTTTAACTTAAACTTTAAATTTAACTATAATTTTAACTTTAACTTTAACTTTAATTTTAACTTTAACTTTAACTTTAACTTTAACTTTAACTTTAGCTTTAACTTTAACTTTAACTTTAAATTTAACTTTAACTTTAACTTTAACTTTAACTTTAACTTTAACTTTAACTTCAATTTTAACTTTAACTTTAACTTTATCTTTAACTTTAACTTTAACTTTAATTTTAATTTTAACTTTAACTTAACTTTAATTTTAATTTTAACTTTAACTTTAACTTTAACTTTAACTTTATCTTTATCTTTAAATTTAACTTTAATTTTAACTTTAACTTTAATTTTAATTTTAACTTTAACTTTAACTTTAACTTTAAATTTAACTTTAACTTTAACTTTAACTTTAACTTTAACTTAACTTTAACTTTAACTTTAATTTTAACTTTAACTTTAATTTTAGCTTTAACTTTAACTTTAATTTTAACTTAACTTTAACTTTAACTTTAGCTTTAACTTTAACTTTAACTTTAACTTAACTTTAATTTAACTTTAATTTTATCAAACTTTAATTTAATTAACTTTAATTTTAACTTTAACTTTAACTTTTACTTCAATTTTAACTTTAACATTAAATTTAAATTTAACTTTAACTTTAACTTTAATTTTAACTTTAACTTTAACTTTAACTTTAACTTTAACTTTAACTTTAACTTTAACTTTAACTTTAACTTTAACTTTAACTTAACTTTAACTTTAACTTAATTTTAACTTTAATTTTAACTTTAACTTTAACTTTAACTTTAACTTTAACTTTTACTTTAACTTAACTTTAACTTTAACTTTAACTTTAACTTGAGCTTTAACTTTAACTTTAACTTTAACTTTAACTTTAACTTTAACTTTAACTTTAATTTTAACTTTAAATTTAACTTTAACTTTAACTTTAACTTCAAATTTAACTTTAACTTTAACTTTATCTTTAACTTTAACTTTAATTTTAACTTTAACTTTAACTTTAATTTTAACTTTAACTTTAACTTTAGCTTTAACTTTAACTTTAATTTTTACTTTAACTTTAACTTTAACTTTAACTTTAACTTTAACTTTAATTTTTACTTTAACTTTAACTTTAATTTTAAATTTAACTTTAATTTTAACTTTAACTTTAACTTTAATTTTAACTTTAACTTTAACTTTAGCTTTAACTTTAACTTTAACTTTAAATTTAACTTTAACTTTAACTTAAATTTTAACTTTAACTTTAACTTTAACTTAACTTTAATTTAACTTTAATTTTATCAAACTTTAATTTAATTAACTTTAATTTTAACTTTAACTTTAACTTTAACTTTAACTTTAATTTTTACTTTAACTTTAACTTTAATTTTAAATTTAACTTTAATTTTAACTTTAACTTTAACTTTAATTTTAACTTTAACTTTAACTTTAACTTTAGCTTTAACTTTAACTTTAACTTTAACTTTAAATTTAACTTTAACTTTAACTTAAATTTTAACTTTAACTTTAACTTTAACTTTAACTTTAACTTTAACTTTAACTTTAACTTAACTTTAATTTAACTTTAATTTTATCAAACTTTAATTTAATTAACTTTAATTTTAACTTTAACTTTAACTTTAACTTCAATTTTAACTTTAATATTAAATTTAAATTTAACTTTAGCTTTAACTTTAACTTTAATTTTAACTTTAACTTTAACTTTAACTTTAACTTTAACTTTAACTTAACTTTAACTTTAACTTTAACTTAATTTTAACTTTAATTTTAACTTTAACTTTAACTTTAACTTTAACTTTAACTTTTACTTTAACTTAACTTTAATTTTAACTTTAACTTGAGCTTTAACTTTAACTTTAACTTTAACTTTAACTTTAACTTTAACTTTAACTTTAACTTTAACTTTAATTTAACTTTAATTTTATCAAACTTTAATTTAATTAACTTTAATTTTAACTTTAACTTTAACTTCAATTTTAACTTTAACATTAACTTTAACTTTATCTTTAATTTTAACTTTAACTTTAACTTTAACTTTAACTTTAAATTTAATTTTAACTTTAATTTTAACTTTAACTTTAACTTTAGCTTTAACTTTAACTTTAACTTTAACTTTAACTTTAACTTTAACTTTAACTTTAACTTTAAATTTAACTTTAACTTTAACTTAACTTTAACTTTAATTTTAGCAAACTTTAATTTAATTAACTTTAACTTTAAATTTAACTTTAACTTTAACTTCAATTTTAACTTTAACATTAAATTTAACTTAGCTTTAACTTTAACTTTAACTTTATCTTTAACTTTAACTTTAATTTTAACTTTAACTTTAACTTTAACTTTAACTTTAACTTTAATTTTAAGTTTAACTTTAATTTTAACTTTAACTTTAACTTTAACTTTAACTTTAACTTTAACTTTAATTTTAACTTTAACTTTAACTTAAACTTTAACTTTAACATTAAATTTAACTTTAACTTTAACTTTAATTTTAACTTTAACATTAACTTTGACTTTGACTTTAACTTTAACTTTAACTTTAACTTTAACTTTAACTTTAACTTTAACTTTAACTTTAACTTTAACTTTACCTTTAACTTTAACTTTAACTTTAACTTTAACTTTAACTTTAACTTTAACTTTAACTTTAACTTTAACTTTAACTTTAACTTAAACTTTAACTTTAACATTAAATTTAACTTTAACTTTAACTTTAACTTTAACTTTAACTTTAACTTAAACTTTAACTTTAACTTTAAATTTAACTTTAACTTTAACTTCAATTTTAACTTTAACATTAAATTTAACTTAGCTTTAACTTTAACTTTAACTTTATCTTTAACTTTAACTTTAATTTTAACTTTAACTTTAACTTTAACTTTAATTTTAAGTTTAACTTTAACTTTAACTTTAACTTTAACTTTAACTTTAACTTTAACTTTAACTTTAACTTTAATTTTAACTTTAACTTTAACTTTAACTTAAACTTTAACTTTAACATTAAATTTAACTTTAATTTTAACTTTAATTTTAACTTTAACATTAACTTTGACTTTGACTTTGACTTTAACTTTAACTTTAACTTTAACTTTAACTTTAACTTTAACTTTAACTTTAACTTTAACTTTAACTTTACCTTTAACTTTAACTTTAACTTTAACATTAACTTTAACTTTAACTTTAACTTTAACTTTAACTTAAACTTTAACTTTAACATTAAATTTAACTTTAACTTTAACTTTAACTTTAACTTTTAACTTTAACTTTAACTTCAACTTTAAATTTTACTTTAACTTTAACTTTATTTTATATTTTATTTATTTATTAAACATTTTCTTAATACATATTTTAAATAAATTACAATATAGAAAGAGCACATTCTATTTCTATATAGCATAAGAAAAGTACATGGCATTTTTTATATTAAATTTTAAAATAGTATTAAACGCCAGTTCACATAGTAAAATTCTTTTTCAGTGTGGGGTGTATAGTTTTTAATAATATTATAGAATAAACTCATAATAATTCAGATAATTAGTTAAGATTACGATAGAGAAACAATTGATAATTCGTTAATTAGTTAAGGTTCCAATAGAGAAACGGTTGATATAGTTACAAAAGTTAGATATGGTTTACAACAACGTCCGCAGCAAGGCTTCTAGATCGTAATGGCTAAAACTAATCAGATACATTTTTTTTTATTTTGAAATAGGTTAGGATTTCTTATAACCTGTACAGAAGCAGGGAGAGAGTTGAACATTTTGCACGACGTGTATGTATAAAAGCTTCTGAAGTGAGATGTCCTAGCATGCGGGATTTGTACCGATGGAAGCAGATTGCTCCTAAGGTTGTAGACTTCAGAAGGATAACTTTCTAAGTACCCCGATCTAATAAAGAAAGTTTTTAGGACTTTAAATAAATATAGATGACGACATGGTAGTATATCTAGTCTCCTAAAAGATATCATAGCGTGAGACCTGTAGTTTGCGCCACATATGCGTCTTATAATTCCTTTTTGGAGTGTTACAATGGGTGGCAACTTACTAGCCGAGGCGCCACCCCAGCAGGTAATCCCATATTGAAGTTTCGATTGGACTAGACCATAGTAAACAGCTTTTAGAGTGGACATAGTGCAACACTTTTTGAGACGATAGAAGTAACGGGTAGTGTACAGAAAGTAATGTTTTAGTTTCTGAATGTGTGCAGACCAGTTTAAATGATTATCGATTATAATACCTAGGTATTTGAAATTTTCGACAACATCAATCCTGAAGCAGTTATCACCGGATTTAACGTTGGTTGCGAATGAACTTTTCGTGGCATTCAAAGTGCACGCCATATGATGCATGTTAAAACGTGCGCATTCTGCTGAATGAAAAAAAAGATCACAAGCCTCAAATTCTTTGACTTTTACTTTTACTTTAACTTTAACTTTAACTTTACTTTTAACTTTAACTTTAACTTTAACTTTAACTTTAACTTTAACTTTAACTTAACTTTAACTTTAACTTTAACTCTAACTTTAACTTTAATTTTAACTTTCACTTTAACTTTAACTTTAACTTAACTTTAACTTTAACTTTAACTTTAATTTTAACTTTAACTTTAACTTTAGCTTTAACTTTAACTTTAACTTTAACTTTAAATTTAACTATAACTTTAACTTTAACTTTAACTGTAACTTTAACTTTAACTTTAACTTTAACTTCAACTTCACTTTAACTTTAACTTTAACTTTAACTTTAACTTAAATTTAACTTTAACTTTAACTTTAGCTTTAACTTAACTTTAACTTTAACTTTAAATTTAGCTTTAACTTTAACTTTAACTTTAAATTTAACTATAACTTTAACTTTAACTTTAACTTTAATTTTAACTTTAACTTTATCTTTAACTTTAACTTTAACTTTAAATTTAACTTTAACTTTAACTTTAAATTTAACTTTAACTTTAACTTTAACTTTAACTTTAACTTTACCTTAACTTTAACTTTAACTTTACCTTAACTTTAACTTTAACTTAACTTTAACTTTAACTTTAACTTTAATTTTAACTTTAACTTTAACTTTAATTTTACCTTTAACTTTAACTTTAACTTAACTTTAACTTTAACTTTAACTTTAACTTCAACTTTAACTTTAACTTTAACTTTAACTTCAATTTTAACTTTAACTTTAACTTTTACTTTAACTTAACTTTAACTTTAACTTTAACTTTAGCTTTAACTTTAACTTTAACTTTAAATTTAACTTTAACTTTAATTCCAAATTTAACTTTAACTTTAACTTTAACTTTATCTTTAACTTTAACTTTAATTTTAACTTTAACTTTAACTTTAATTTTAACTTTAACTTTAACTTTAACTTTAACTTTAAATTTAACTTTAATTTTAACTTTAACTTCAAATTTAACTTTAACGTTGTCTTTAACTTTAACTTTAATTTTAAGTTTATCTTTAACTTTAATTTTAACTTTAACTTTAACTTCAATTTTAACTTTAACTTTAACTTTAGCTTTAACTTTAACTTTAACTTTAACTTTAAATTTAACTATAACTTTAACTTTAACTTTAACTGTAACTTTAACTTTAACTTTAACTTTAACTTTAACTTCACTTTATCTTTAACTTTAACTTTAATTTTAAGTTTATCTTTAACTTTAATTTTAACTTTAACTTTAACTTTAAATTTAACTTTAATTTTAACTTTAACTTTAACTTTAATTTTAACTTTAACTTTAACTTTAACTTTAACTTTAACTTTAGCTTTAACTTTAACTTTAACTTTAACTTTAAATTAAATTTAACTTTAACTTTAACTTTAACTTTAATTTTAACTTTAACTTTAACTTTAGCTTTAACTTTAACTTTAACTTTAAATTTAACTATAACTTTAACTTTAACTTTAACTGTAACTTTAACTTTAACTTTAACTTTAACTTTAACTTCACTTTAACTTTAACCTTAACTTTAACTTAAATTTAACTTTAACTTTAACTTTAGCTTTAACTTAACTTTAACTTTAACTTTAACTTTAAATTTAGCTTTAACTTTAACTTTAACTTTAAATTTAACTATAACTTTAACTTTAACTTTAACTTTAATTTTAACTTTAACTTCATCTTTAACTTTAACTTTAAATTTAACTTTAACTTTAACTTTAACTTTAAATTTAACTTTAACTTTAACTTTAACTTTAACTTTACCTTAACTTTAACTTTAACTTAACTTTAACTTTAACTTTAATTTTAACTTTAACTTTAACTTTAATTTTACCTTTAACTTTAACTTTAACTTAACTTTAACTTTAACTTTAACTTTAACTTCAACTTTAACTTTAACTTTAAATTTAACTTCAATTTTAACTTTAACTTTAACTTTAATTTTATCTTTAAATTTAACTTTAATTTTAACTTTAACTTTAACTTTAATTTTAACTTTAACTTTAAATTTAACTTTAACTTTAACTTTAACTTTAACTTTAACTTTAACTTTAACTTTAACTTTAACTTTAACTTTAACTTTAACTTTAACTTTAACTTAACTTTAACTTTAACTTTAATTTTAACTATAATTTTATCTTTAACTTTAACTTTAACTTTAACTTAACTTTAACTTTAACTTTAGCTTTAACTTTAACTTTAACTTTAACTTTAACTTCAACTTTAACTTTAACTTAACTTCAACTTTAACTTTAACTTTAATTTTAACTTTAACTTTAACTTTAACTTTAACTTTAAATTTAACTTTAACTTTAACTTTAACTTTAACTTTAACTTTAACTTTAACTTTAACTTTAATTTTAACTTTAACTTTAACTTAACTTTAATTTAACTTTAATTTTATCAAACTTTAATTTAATTAACTTTAATTTTAACTTTAACTTTAACTTTAATTTTAACTTTAACATTAACTTTAACTTTATCTTTAACTTTAGCTTTAATTTTACCTTTAACTTTAACTTTAACTTTAATTTTAACTTTAACTTTAATTTAACTTTAATTTTATCAAACTTTAATTTAATTAACTTTAATTTTAACTTTAACTTTAACTTTAACTTCAATTTTAACTTTAACATTAACTATAACTTTAACTTTAACTTTAACTTTAACTTTATCTTTAACTTTAACTTTAACTTTAACTTTAGCTTTAACTTTAACTTTAACTTTAAATTTAATTTTAACTTTAACTTAACTTTAACTTTAATTTTATCAAACTTTAATTTAATTAACTTTAATTTTAACTTTAACTTTAACTTTAACTTTAATTTTAACTTTAACTTTAACTTTAACTTTAACTTAACTTTAACTTTAACTTCAACTTTAACTTTAACTTTAACTTAACTTTAACTTTAATTTTAACTTTAATTTTAACTTTAACTTTTACTTTAACTTAACTTTAACTTTAACTTAACTTTAACTTTAACTTTAACTTTAACTTTAACTTTAACTTTAGCTTTAACTTTAACTTTAACTTTAACTTTAAATTTAACTTTAATTTTAACTTTAACTTCAAATTTAACTTTAACGTTATCTTTAACTTTAACTTTAATTTTAAGTTTAACTTTAACTTTAATTTTAACTTTAACTTTAACTTTAAATTTAACTTTAATTTTAACTTTAACTTTAACTTTAATTTTAACTTTAACTTTAACTTTAACTTTAACTTTAACTTTAACTTTAGCTTTAACTTTAACTTTAACTTTAACTTTAAATTAAATTTAACTTTAACTTTAACTTTAACTTCAATTTTAACTTTAACTTTAACTTTATCTTTAACTTTAACTTTAATTTTAATTTTAACTTTAACTTTAACTTTAACTTTAACTTTAACTTTAACTTTAACTTTAACTTTAACTTTAACTTTAACCTTAACTTTAATTTTAACTTTAACTTTAACTTTATCTTTATCTTTAAATTTAACTTTAATTTTAACTTTAACTTTAACTTTAATTTTAACTTAAACTTTAACTTTAACTTTAACTTTAAATTTAACTTTAACTTTAACTTTAACTTAACTTTAACTTTAACTTTAATTTTAACTTTAACTTTAATTTTAACTTTAACTTTAACTTTAACTTTAACTTTAACTTAACTTTAACTTTAACTTTAGCTTTAACTTTAACTTTAACTTAACTTTAATTTAACTTTAATTTTATCAAACTTTAATTTAATTAACTTTAATTTTAACTTTAACTTTAACTTTAACTTCAATTTTAACTTTAACATTAAATTTAAATTTAACTTTAGCTTTAACTTTAACTTTAATTTTAATTTTAACTTTAACTTTAACTTTAACTTTAACTTTAACTTTAACTTTTACTTTAACTTAACTTTAACTTTAACTTTAACTTTAACTTTAACTTTAACTTTAACTTTAACTTTAACTTTAACTTTAAATTTAACTTTAACTTTAACTTTAACTTTAACTTCAAATTTAACTTTAACTTTATCTTTAACTTTAACTTTAATTTTAACTTTAACTTTAACTTTAACTTTAACTTTAACTTTAACTTTAATTTTAACTTTAACTTTAACTTTAACTTTAAATTTAACTTTAATTTTAAGTTTAACTTTAACTTTAACTTTAATTTTAACTTTAACTTTAACTTTAGCTTTAACTTTAACTTTAACTTTAAATTTAACTTTAACTTTAACTTTAACTTCAATTTTAACTTTAACTTTAACTTTAACTTTAACTTTAACTTTAACTTTATCTTTAACTTTAATTTTAATTTTAACTTTAACTTTAATTTTAACTTTAACTTTAACTTTAACTTTAACTTTAACTTTATCTTTAAATTTAACTTTAATTTTAACTTTAACTTTAACTTTAACTTTAATTTTAACTTTAACTTTAACTTTAAATTTAACTTTAACTTTAACTTTAATTTTAACTTTAACTTTAATTTTAACTTTAACTTTAACTTTAACTTTAACTTAACTTTAACATTAACTATAACTTTAACTTTAACTTTAACTTTAACTTTAACTTTATCTTTAACTTTAACTTTAACTTTAGCTTTAACTTTAACTTTAACTTTAAATTTAATTTTAACTTTAACTTAACTTTAACTTTAATTTTATCAAACTTTAATTTAATTAACTTTAATTTTAACTTTAACTTTAACTTTAACTTTAACTTTAATTTTAACTTTAACTTTAACTTTAACTTAACTTTAACTTTAACTTCAACTTTAACTTTAACTTTAACTTAACTTTAACTTTAATTTTAACTTTAATTTTAACTTTAACTTTTACTTTAACTTAACTTTAACTTTAACTTAACTTTAACTTTAACTTTAACTTTAACTTTAACTTTAACTTTAACTTTAACTTTAGCTTTAACTTTAACTTTAACTTTAACTTTAAATTTAACTTTAATTTTAACTTTAACTTCAAATTTAACTTTAACGTTATCTTTAACTTTAACTTTAATTTTAAGTTTAACTTTAACTTTAATTTTAACTTTAACTTTAACTTTAAATTTAACTTTAATTTTAACTTTAACTTTAACTTTAATTTTAACTTTAACTTTAACTTTAACTTTAACTTTAACTTTAGCTTTAACTTTAACTTTAACTTTAACTTTAAATTAAATTTAACTTTAACTTTAACTTTAACTTCAATTTTAACTTTAACTTTAACTTTATCTTTAACTTTAACTTTAATTTTAATTTTAACTTTAACTTTAACTTTAACTTTAACTTTAACTTTAACTTTAACTTTAACTTTAACTTTAACTTTAACTTTAACTTTAACCTTAACTTTAATTTTAACTTTAACTTTAACTTTATCTTTATCTTTAAATTTAACTTTAATTTTAACTTTAACTTTAACTTTAATTTTAACTTAAACTTTAACTTTAACTTTAACTTTAAATTTAACTTTAACTTTAACTTTAACTTAACTTTAACTTTAACTTTAATTTTAACTTTAACTTTAATTTTAACTTTAACTTTAACTTTAACTTTAACTTAACTTTAACTTTAACTTTAGCTTTAACTTTAACTTTAACTTAACTTTAATTTAACTTTAATTTTATCAAACTTTAATTTAATTAACTTTAATTTTAACTTTAACTTTAACTTTAACTTCAATTTTAACTTTAACATTAAATTTAAATTTAACTTTAGCTTTAACTTTAACTTTAATTTTAATTTTAACTTTAACTTTAACTTTAACTTTAACTTTAACTTTAACTTTAACTTTAACTTTTACTTTAACTTAACTTTAACTTTAACTTTAACTTTAACTTTAACTTTAACTTTAACTTTAACTTTAACTTTAACTTTAACTTTAACTTTAACTTTAAATTTAACTTTAACTTTAACTTTAACTTTAACTTCAAATTTAACTTTAACTTTATCTTTAACTTTAACTTTAATTTTAACTTTAACTTTAACTTTAACTTTAACTTTAACTTTAACTTTAATTTTAACTTTAACTTTAACTTTAACTTTAAATTTAACTTTAATTTTAAGTTTAACTTTAACTTTAACTTTAATTTTAACTTTAACTTTAACTTTAGCTTTAACTTTAACTTTAACTTTAAATTTAACTTTAACTTTAACTTTAACTTCAATTTTAACTTTAACTTTAACTTTAACTTTAACTTTAACTTTAACTTTATCTTTAACTTTAATTTTAATTTTAACTTTAACTTTAATTTTAACTTTAACTTTAACTTTAACTTTAACTTTAACTTTAACTTTATCTTTAAATTTAACTTTAATTTTAACTTTAACTTTAACTTTAACTTTAATTTTAACTTTAACTTTAACTTTAAATTTAACTTTAACTTTAACTTTAACTTTAGCTTTAACTTTAACTTTAACTTTAACTTAACTTTAACTTTAGTTTTAACTTTAACTTTAATTTTAACTTTAACTTTAACTTTAACTTTAACTTAACTTTAACTTTAATTTTAACTTTAACTTTAACTTTTACTTTTACTTTAACTTAACTTTAACTTTAACTTTAAATTAACTTTAACTTTAACTTTAACTTTAACTTTAGCTTTAACTTTAACTTTAACTTTAACTTTAACTTTAAATTTAACTTTAACTTTAACTTCAAATTTAACTTTAACTTTAACTTTATCTTTAACTTTAATTTTAACTTTAACTTTAACTTTAATTTTAACTTTAATTTTAACTTTAACTTTAACTTTAACTTTAACTTTAACTTTAACTTTAACTTTAACTTTAACTTTAACTTTAGCTTTAACTTTAACTTTAACTTTAACTTTAACTTTAACTTTAACTTTAACTTTAACTTTAAATTTAACTTTAATTTTAACTTTAACTTTAACTTTAATTTTAACTTTAACTTTAACTTTAACTTTAACTTTAACTTTAACTTTAACTTTAACTTTAACTTTAACTTTAGCTTTAACTTTAACTTTAAATTTAATTTTAACTTTAACTTTAACTTCAATTTTAACTTTAACATTAAATTTAACTTAGCTTTAACTTTAACTTTAACTTTATCTTTAACTTTAACTTTAATTTTAACTTTAACTTTAACTTTAACTTTAACTTTAACTTTAATTTTAAGTTTAACTTTAACTTTAACTTTAACTTTAAATTTAAATTTAACTTTAACTTTAACTTTAGCTTTAACTTTAACTTTAACTTTAACTTTAACTTTAAATTTAACTTTAACTTTAACTTCAATTTTAACTTTAACTTTAACATTAAATTTAAATTTAACTTTAACTTTAACTTTAACTTTATCTTTAACTTTAACTTTAACTTTAAATTTAACTTTAACTTTAACTTTAACTTTAACTTAACTTTAACTTTAATTTTAACTTTAACTTTAACTTTAACTTTAACTTTAACTTTTACTTTAACTTAACTTTAACTTTAACTTTAACTTTAGCTTTAACTTTAACTTTAACTTTAACTTTAAATTTAACTTTAACTTTAATTTCAAATTTAACTTTAACTTTAACTTTAACTTTATCTTTAACTTTAACTTTAATTTTAACTTTAACTTTAACTTTAATTTTAACTTTAACTTTAACTTTAACTTTAAATTTAACTTTAATTTTAACTTTAACTTCAAATTTAACTTTAACGTTATCTTTAACTTTAACTTTAATTTTAAGTTTATCTTTAACTTTAATTTTAACTTTAACTTTAACTTTAAATTTAACTTTAATTTTAACTTTAACTTTAACTTTAATTTTAACTTTAACTTTAACTTTAACTTTAACTTTAGCTTTAACTTTAACTTTAACTTTAACTTTAAATTAAATTTAACTTTAACTTTAACTTTAACTTCAATTTTAACTTTAACTTTAACTTTATCTTTAACTTTAACTTTAATTTTAATTTTAACTTTAACTTTAACTTTAACTTTAACTTTAGCTTTAACTTTAACTTTAACTTTAACTTTAACTTTAACCTTAACTTTAATTTTAACTTTAACTTTAACTTTATCTTTATCTTTAAATTTAACTTTAATTTTAACTTTAACTTTAACTTTAATTTTAACTTTAACTTTAACTTTAACTTTAACTTTAAATTTAACTTTAACTTTAACTTTAACTTTAACTTTAACTTAACTTTAACTTTAACTTTAATTTTAACTTTAACTTTAATTTTAACTTTAACTTTAACTTTAACTTTAACTTAACTTTAACTTTAACTTTAGCTTTAACTTTAACTTTAACTTTAACTTAACTTTAATTTAACTTTAATTTTATCAAACTTTAATTTAATTAACTTTAATTTTAACTTTAACTTTAACTTTAACTTCAATTTTAACTTTAACATTAAATTTAAATTTAACTTTAGCTTTAACTTTAACTTTAATTTTAACTTTAACTTTAACTTTAACTTTAACTTAACTTTAACTTAATTTTAACTTTAATTTTAACTTTAACTTTAACTTTAACTTTAACTTTAACTTTAACTTTAACTTTAACTTTAACTTTAACTTTAACTTTAACTTTAAATTTAACTTTAACTTTAACTTTAACTTTAACTTAACTTTAACTTTAACTTAATTTTAACTTTAATTTTAACTTTAACTTTAACTTTAACTTTAACTTTAACTTTAAATTTAACTTTAACTTTAACTTTAACATTAACTTCAAATTTAACTTTAACTTTATCTTTAACTTTAACTTTAATTTTAACTTTAACTTTAACTTTAACTTTAATTTTAACTTTAACTTTAACTTTAACTTTAACTTTAAATTTAACTTTAATTTTAAGTTTAACTTTAACTTTAACTTTAATTTTAACTTTAACTTTAACTTTAGCTTTAACTTTAACTTTAACTTTAAATTTAACTTTAACTTTAACTTTAACTTCAATTTTAACTTTAACTTTAACTTTAACTTTAACTTTAACTTTATCTTTAACTTTAATTTTAATTTTAACTTTAACTTTAACTTTAATTTTAACTTTAACTTTAACTTTAACTTTAACTTTAACTTTATCTTTAAATTTAACTTTAATTTTAACTTTAACTTTAACTTTAACTTTAACTTTAACTTTAATTTTAACTTTAACTTTAACTTTAAATTTAACTTTAACTTTAACTTTAACTTTAACTTTAACTTAACTTTAACTTTAGTTTTAACTTTAACTTTAATTTTAACTTTAACTTTAACTTTAACTTTAACTTTAACTTTAACTTAACTTTAACTTTAATTTTAACTTTAACTTTAACTTTAACTTTTACTTTAACTTAACTTTAACTTTAACTTTAAATTAACTTTAACTTTAACTTTAACTTTAACTTTAGCTTTAACTTTAACTTTAACTTTAAATTTAACTTTAACTTTAACTTCAAATTTAACTTTAACTTTAACTTTAACTTCAATTTTAACTTTAACTTTAACTTTAACTTTAACTTTAACTTTAACTTTAACTTTAACTTTAACTTTAGCTTTAACTTTAACTTTAAATTTAATTTTAACTTTAACTTTAACTTCAATTTTAACTTTAACATTAAATTTAACTTAGCTTTAACTTTAACTTTAACTTTAACTTTAGCTTTAACTTTAACTTTAACTTTAACTTTAACTTTAACTTTAAATTTAACTTTAACTTTAACTTCAATTTTAACTTTAACTTTAACATTAAATTTAAATTTAACTTTAACTTTAACTTTAACTTTATCTTTAACTTTAACTTTAACTTTAACTTTAACTTTAACTTTAACTTTAACTTTAACTTTAACTTTAACTTTAACTTTAACTTTAACTTTAACTTTAACTTTAACTTTAACTTTAACTTTAACTTTAACTTTAACTTTAAATTTAACTTTAATTTTAACTTTAACTTTAACTTTAATTTTAACTTTAACTTTAACTTTAACTTTAACTTTAACTTTAACTTTAACTTTAACTTTAACTTTAGCTTTAACTTTAACTTTAAATTTAATTTTAACTTTAACTTTAACTTCAATTTTAACTTTAACATTAAATTTAACTTAGCTTTAACTTTAACTTTAACTTTATCTTTAACTTTAACTTTAATTTTAACTTTAACTTTAACTTTAACTTTAACTTTAACTTTAATTTTAAGTTTAACTTTAACTTTAACTTTAACTTTAAATTTAAATTTAACTTTAACTTTAACTTTAGCTTTAACTTTAACTTTAACTTTAACTTTAACTTTAACTTTAACTTTAACTTTAACTTCAACTTTAACTTTAACTTTAAATTTAACTTTAACTTTAACTTCAATTTTAACTTTAACTTTAACATTAAATTTAAATTTAACTTTAACTTTAACTTTATCTTTAACTTTAACTTTAACTTTAACTTTAAATTTAACTTTAACTTTAACTTTAACTTTAACTTTAACTTAACTTTAACTTTAATTTTAACTTTAACTTTAACTTTAACTTTAACTTTAACTTTAACTTTAACTTTTACTTTAACTTAACTTTAACTTTAACTTTAACTTTAGCTTTAACTTTAACTTTAACTTTAAATTTAACTTTAACTTTAATTTCAAATTTAACTTTAACTTTAACTTTAACTTTATCTTTAACTTTAACTTTAATTTTAACTTTAACTTTAACTTTAATTTTAACTTTAACTTTAACTTTAACTTTAACTTTAAATTTAACTTTAATTTTAACTTTAACTTTAACTTTAATTTTAACTTTAACTTTAGCTTTAACTTTAACTTTAACTTTAAATTTAACTTTAACTTTAACTTCAATTTTAACTTTAACTTTAACTTTAACTTTATCTTTAACTTTAACTTTAATTTTAATTTTAACTTTAACTTTAACTTTAACTTTAACTTTATCTTTAAATTTAACTTTAATTTTAACTTTAACTTTAACTTTAACTTTAATTTTAATTTTAACTTTAACTTTAACTTTAAATTTAACTTTAACTTTAACTTTAGCTTTAACTTAACTTTAACTTTAATTTTAACTTTAATTTTAACTTTAACTTTAACTTAACTTTAACTTTAATTTTAACTTTAACTTTAACTTAACTTTAACTTTTACTTTAACTTAACTTTAACTTTAAATTAACTTTAACTTTAACTTTAACTTTAACTTTAGCTTTAACTTTAACTTTAACTTTTACTTTAACTTAACTTTAACTTTAACTTTAGCTTTAACTTTAACTTTAGCTTTAACTTTAACTTTAACTTTAACTTTAAATTCAACTTTAACTTTAACTTTAACTTTAACTTCAAATTTGACTTTAACTTTAACTTTATCTTTAACTTTAATTTTAACTTTAACTTTAACTTTAACTTTAACTTTAATTTTAACTTTAACTTTAACTTTAACTTTAACTTTAACTTTAAATTTAACTTTAATTTTAACTTTAACTTTAACTTTAATTTTAACTTTAACTTTAACTTTAACTTTAACTTTAACTTTAGCTTTAACTTTAACTTTAACTTTAAATTTAACTTTAACTTTAACTTTAACTTCAATTTTAACTTTAACTTTAACTTTATCTTTAACTTTAATTTTAATTTTAACTTTAACTTTATCTTTAACTTTAACTTTAATTTTAACTTTAACTTTAATTTTAACTTTAACTTTAACTTTAAATTTAACTTTAATTTTAACTTTAACTTTAATTTTAACTTTAACTTTAAATTTAAATTTAGCTTTAACTTTAACTTTAACTTTAAATTTAACTTTAACTTTAACTTTAACTTCAATTTTAACTTTAACTTTAACTTTAACTTTATCTTTAACTTTAACTTTAATTTTAACTTTAACTTTAACTTTAATTTTAACTTTAACTTTAACTTTATCTTTAAATTTAACTTTAATTTTAACTTTAACTTTAACTTTAATTTTACTTTAACTTTAACTTTAAATTTAACTTTAACTTTAACTTTAACTTTAACTTAACTTTAACTTTAACTTTAATTTTAACTTTAACTTTAATTTTAACTTTAACTTTAACTTAACTTTAACTTTAACTTTAACTTTAAATTTAACTTTAACTTTAACTTTAACTTTAACTTTAACTTTAACTTTAACTTTAACTTTAACTTTAACTTTAACTTTAACTTTAACTTTAACTTTAACTATAACTTTAACTTTAACTTTAACTTTAACTTTAACTTTAACTTTAACTTTAACTTTAACTTCAACTTTAACTTTAAATTTAACTTTAACTTTAACTTTAACTTCAATTTTAACTTTAACATTAAATTTAACTTTAACTTTAACTTTAACTTTAACTTTAACTTTAACTTTAACTTTAACTTTAACTTTAACTTTAACTTTAACTTTAACTTTAACTTTAACTTTAACTTTAACTTTAACTTTAACTTTAACTTTAACTTTAACTTTAACTTTATCTTTAACTTTAACTTTAATTTTAACTTTAACTTTTAATTTAAATTTAACTTTAACTTTAGCTTTAACTTTAACTTTAACTTTAACTTTAACTTTAACTTTAACTTTAACTTTAACTTTAACTTAAACTTTAACTTTAACTTTAACTTTAACTTTAACTTTAACTTTAACTTTAACTTTAACTTTAACTTCAACTTTAACTTTAACTTTAAATTTAACTTTAACTTTAACTTTAACTTCAATTTTAAATTTAACATTAAATTTAACTTTAACTTTACCTTTAACTTTAACTTTAACTTTATCTTTAACTTTAATTTTAAATTTAACTTTAAATTTAACTTTAACTTTAACTTTAGCTTTAACTTTAACTTTAAATTTAAATTTAACTTTAACTTTAACTTTAACTTTAACTTTAACTTTAACTTTAACCTTAACTTTAACTTTAACTTTAACTTTAACTTTAACTTTAACTTTAACTTTAACTTTAACTTTAACTTTAACTTTAACTTTAACTTTAACTTTAACTTTAACTTTAACTTTAACTTTAACTTTAACTTTAACTTTAACTTTAACTTTAAGTTTAACTTTAACTTTAACTTTAACTTTAACTTTAACTTTAAATTTAACTTTAATTTTAACTTTAACTTTAACTTTAACTTTAATTTTAACTTTAACTTTAACTTTAACTTTAACTTTAACTTTAACTTTAACTTTAACTTTAACTTTAACTTTAACTTTAACTTTAGCTTTAACTTTAACTTTAACTTTAAATTTAATTTTAACTTTAACTTTAACTTCAATTTTAACTTTAACTTTAACTTTAACTTTATCTTTAACTTTAACTTTAATTTTAATTTTAACTTTAACTTTAACTTTAACTTTATCTTTAACTTTAACTTTAATTTTAACTTTAACTTTAATTTTAACTTTAACTTTAACTTTAACTTTAAATTTAACTTTAATTTTAACTTTAACTTTAACTTTAACTTTAATTTTAACTTTAACTTTAACTTTAACTTTAACTTTAACTTTACCTTTAACTTTAACTTTAACTTTAACTTTAACTTTAAATTTAACTTTAACTTTAACTTTAACTTTAACTTTAACTTCAATTTTAACTTTAACTTTAACTTTAACTTTAACTTTAACTTTAACTTTAATTTTAACTTTAACTTTATCTTTAAATTTAACTTTAATTTTAACTTTAACTTTAATTTTAACTTTAACTTTAACTTTAACTTTAAATTTAACTTTAACTTTAACTTTAACTTTAACTTTAACTTTAACTTTAACTTAACTTTAACTTTAACTTTAATTTTAACTTTAACTTTAATTTTAACTTTAACTTTAACTTAACTTTAACTTTAACTTTAAATTTAACTTTGACTTAACTTTAACTTTATCTTTAACTTTAAATTTAACTTTAACTTTAACTTTAACTTTAACTTTAACTTTAACTTTAACTTTAACTTTAACTTTAACTTTAACTTTAACTTTAACTTTAACTTAACTTTAACTTTAACTTTAATTTTAACTTTAACTTTAATTTTAACTTTAACTTTAACTTTAACTTTAACTTTAACTTTAATTTTAACTTTAACTTTATCTTTAAATTTAACTTTAATTTTAACTTTAACTTTAATTTTAACTTTAACTTTAACTTTAAATTTAACTTTAACTTTAACTTTAACTTTAACTTTAACTTTAACTTTAACTTAACTTTAACTTTAATTTTAACTTTAACTTTAATTTTAACTTTAACTTTAACTTAACTTTAACTTTAAATTTAACTTTGACTTAACTTTAACTTTACCTTTAACTTTAAATTTAACTTTAACTTTAACTTTAACTTTAACTTTAACTTTAACTTTAACTTTAACTTTAACTTTAACTTTAACTTTAACTTTAACTTTAACTTTAACTTTAACTTTAACTTTAACTTTAACTTTAACTTTAACTTTAACTTTAACTTTAACTTCAACTTTAACTTTAACTTTAAATTTAACTTTAAATTTAACTTCAATTTTAACTTTAACATTAAATTTAAATTTAACTTTAACTTTAACTTTATCTTTAACTTTAACTTTAACTTTAACTTTAATTTTAACTTTAACTTTAACTTTATCTTTAACTTTAATTTTAACTTTACTTTAAATTTAACTTTAACTTTAACTTTAGCTTTAACTTTAACTTTAACTTTAAATTTAAATTTAAATTTAACTTTAATTTTAACTTTAACTTTAACTTTAACTTTAACTTCAACTTTAACTTTAACTTTAAATTTAACTTTAACTTTAACTTTAACTTCAATTTTAACTTTAACATTAAATTTAACTTTAACTTTAACTTTAACTTTAACTTTATCTTTAACTTTAACTTTAATTTTAACTTTAACTTTAAATTTAACTTTAACTTTAACTTTAGCTTTAACTTTAACTTTAACTTTAACTTTAACTTTAACTTCAACTTTAACTTTAACTTTAAATTTAACTTTAACTTTAACTTTAACTTCAATTTTAACTTTAACATTAAATTTAACTTAGCTTTAACTTTAACTTTAACTTTGTCTTTAACTTTAACTTTAATTTTAACTTTAACTTTAACTTTAACTTTAACTTTAATTTTAAGTTTAAGTTTAACTTTAACTTTAACTTTAACTTTAACTTTAAATTTAAATTTAACTTTAACTTTAACTTTAGCTTTAACTTTAACTTTAACTTTAACTTTAACTGCAACTTTAACTTTAACTTTAAATTTAACTTTAACTTTAACTTCAATTATAACTTTAACATTAAATTTAAATTTAACTTTAACTTTAACTTTATCTTTAACTTTAACTTTAATTTTAACTTTAACTTTAACTTGAAATTTAACTTTAACTTTAACTTAACTTTAATTTAACTTTAATTTTATCAAGCTTTAATTTAATTAACTTTAATTTTAACTTTAACTTTAATTTTAACTTTAACATTAACTTTAACTTTAACTTTATCTTTAACTTTAACTTTAATTTTAACTTTAACTTTAATTTTAACTTTAACTTTAACTTTAACTTTAATTTAACTTTAATTTTATCAAACTTTAATTTAATTAACTTTAATTTTAACTTTAACTTTAACTTCAATTTTAACTTTAACATTAACTTTAACTTTATCTTTAACTTTAACTTTAACTTTAACTTTAACTTTAACTTTAACTTTAACTTTAAATTTAATTTTAACTTTAACTTTAACTTTAACTTTAACTTTAACTTTAACTTTAGCTTTAACTTTAACTTTAACTTTAAGTTTAACTTTAACTTTAACTTTAAATTTAACTTTAACTTTAACTTAACTTTAACTTTAATTTTATCAAACTTTAATTTAATTAACTTTAATTTTAACTTTAACTTTAACTTTAATTTTAACTTTAACTTTAACTTAACTTTAATTTAACTTTAATTTTATCAAACTTTAATTTAATTAACTTTAATTTTAACTTTAACTTTAACTTTAATTTAACTTTAATTTTATCGAACTTTAATTTAATTAACTTTAATTTTAACTTTAACTTTAACTTTAACTTCAATTTTAACTTTAACATTAACTTTAATTTTAACTTTAACTTTATCTTTAACTTTAACTTTAACTTTAACTTTAACTTTAACTTTAACTTTAACTTTAACTTTAACTTTAACTTTAACTTTAACTTTAACTTTAACTTTAACTTTAACTTTAACTTTAACTTTAAATTTAATTTTAACTTTAACTTTAACTTAACTTTAACTTTAATTTTATCAAACTTTAATTTAATTAACTTTAATTTTAACTTTAACTTTAACTTTAATTTTAACTTTAACTTTAACTTAACTTTAATTTAACTTTAATTTTATCAAACTTTAATTTAATTAACTTTAGCTTTAACTTTAACTTTAACTTTAACTTTAACTTTAACTTTAACTTTAAATTTAACTTTAACTTTAACTTCAAATTTAACTTTAACTTTAACTTTATCTTTAACTTTAATTTTAACTTTAACTTTAACTTTAACTTTAACTTTAACTTTAACTTTAACTTTAATTTTAACTTTAACTTTAACTTTAAATTTAACTTTGACTTAACTTTAACTTTAACTTTAACTTCAACTTTAACTTTAACTTTAACTTTAACTTTAACTTTAACTTTAACTTTAACTTTAACTTTAACTTTAACTTTAACTTAACTTTAACTTTAACTTTAACTTTAATTTTAACTTTAACTTTAATTTTAACTTTAACTTTAACTTAACTTTAACTTTAACTTTAAATTTAACTTTGACTTAACTTTAACTTTAACTTTAACTTTATCTTTAACTTTAAATTTAACTTTAACTTTAACTTTAACTTTAACTTTAACTTTAACTTTAACTTTAACTTTAACTTTAACTTTAACTTTAACTTTAACTTTAACTTCAACTTTAACTTTAACTTTAAATTTAACTTTAACTTTAACTTCAATTTTAACTTTAACATTAAATTTAAATTTAACTTTAACTTTAACTTTATCTTTAACTTTAACTTTAATTTTAACTTTAACTTTAAATTTAACTTTAACTTTAACTTTAACTTTAACTTCAATTTTAACTTTAACTTTAACTTTATCTTTAACTTTAACTTTAATTTTAATTTTAACTTTAACTTTAACTTTATCTTTAACTTTAACTTTAATTTTAACTTTAACTTTAACTTTAACTTTAACTTTAATTTTAACTTTAACTTTAACTTTAAATTTAACTTTAATTTTAACTTTAACTTTAACTCTAATTTTAACTTTAACTTTAAATTTAACTTTAGCTTCAACTTTAACTTTAACTTTAAATTTAACTTTAACTTTAACTTTAACTTCAATTTTAACTTTAACTTTAACTTTAACTTTAACTTTATCTTTAACTTTAACT
This sequence comes from Eurosta solidaginis, assembly GCF_040869045.1. Taxonomy (NCBI): domain Eukaryota; kingdom Metazoa; phylum Arthropoda; class Insecta; order Diptera; family Tephritidae; genus Eurosta; species Eurosta solidaginis. The sequence continues at coordinate 57,450 of NW_027137192.1, forward strand.
TTAATTTTAACTTTAACTTTAATTTTAACTTTAACTTTAACTTTATCTTTAAATTTAACTTTAATTTTAACTTTAACTTTAACTTTAATTTTAACTTTAATTTTAACTTTAAATTTAACTTTAACTTTAACTTTAACTTTAACTTTAACTTAACTTTAACTTTAATTTTAACTTTAACTTTAATTTTAACTTTAACTTTAACTTAACATTAACTTTAACTTTAACTTTAAATTTAACTTTAACTTAACTTTAACTTTAACTTTAACTTTAACTTTAACTTTGTCTTTAACTTTAACTTTAACTTTAACTTTAACTTTAACTTTAACTTTAACTTTAACTTTAACTTTAACTTTAACTTTAACTTTAACTTTAACTTTAACTTTAACTTTAACTTTAACTTCAACTTTAACTTTAACTTTAAATTTAACTTTAACTTTAACTTTAACTTCAATTTTAACTTTAACATTAAATTTAACTTTAACTTTAACTTTATCTTTAACTTTAACTTTAATTTTAACTTTAACTTTTAATTTAAATTTAACTTTAACTTCAGCTTTAACTTTAACTTTAACTTTAACTTTAACTTTAACTTTAACTTTACTTTAACTTTAACTTTAACTTTAACTTTAACTTTAACTTCAACTTTAACTTTAAATTTAACTTTAACTTTAACTCTAAATTCAATTTTAACTTTAACATTAAATTTAACTTTAACTTTAACTTTAACTTTACCTTTAACTTTAACTTTAACTTTATCTTTAACTTTAATTTTAACTTTAACTTTAAATTTAACTTTAACTTTAACTTTAGCTTTAACTTTAACTTTAACTTTAAATTTAAATTTAACTTTAGCTTTAACTTTAACTTTAACTTTAACTTTAACTTTAACTTTAACTTTAACTTCAACTTTAACTTTAACTTTAAATTTAACTTTAACTTTAACTTTAACTTCAATTTTAACTTTAACATTAAATTTAACTTAGCTTTAACTTTAACTTTATCTTTAACTTTAACTTTAATTTTAACTTTAACTTTAACTTTAACTTTAACTTTAATTTTAAGTTTAACTTTAACTTTAGCTTTAACTTTAACTTTAACTTTAAATTTAAATTTAACTTTAACTTTAACTTTAACTTTAGCTTTAACTTTAACTTCAACTTTAACTTTAACTTTAACTTTAACTTTAACTTTAACTTTAACTTTAATTTTAACTTTAACTTTAACTTAAGTTTAATTTAACTTTAATTTTAGCAAACTTTAATTTAATTAACTTTAATTTTAACTTTAACTTTAACTTTAACTTTAATTTTAACTTTAACATTAACTTTAACTTTATCTTTAATTTTAACTTTAATTTTAACTTTAACTTTAACTTTAATTTTAACTTTAACTTTAACTTTAATTTAACTTTAATTTTATCAAACTTTAATTTAATTAACTTTAATTTTAACTTTAACTTTAACTTTAACTTCAATTTTAACTTTAACATTAACTATAACTTTAACTTTATCTTTATCTTTAACTTTAACTTTAACTTTAGCTTTAATTTTAACTTTAACTTTAACTTTAAATTTAATTTTAACTTTAACTTTAACTTTAACTTAACTTTAACTTTAATTTTATCAAACTTTAATTTAATTAACTTTAATTTTAACTTTAACTTTAACTTTAACTTTAACTTTAATTTTAACTTTAACTTTAACTTTAACTTTAACTTTAACTTAACTTTAACTTTAACTTCAACTTTAACTTTAACTTTAACTTAACTTTAACTTTAATTTTAACTTTAACTTTAACTTTTACTTTAACTTAACTTTAACTTTAACTTAACTTTAACTTTAACTTTAACTTTAACTTTAACTATAACTTTAACTTTAACTTTAACTTTAACTTTAACTTTAACTTTAACTTTAACTTTAACTTTAACTTATAACTTTAGCTTTAACTTTAACTTTAACTTTAATTTTAACTTTAACTTTAACTTTAATTTTAACTTTAACTTAAACTTTAAATTTAACTATAATTTTAACTTTAACTTTAACTTTAATTTTAACTTTAACTTTAACTTTAACTTTAACTTTAACTTTAGCTTTAACTTTAACTTTAACTTTAAATTTAACTTTAACTTTAACTTTAACTTTAACTTTAACTTTAACTTTAACTTCAATTTTAACTTTAACTTTAACTTTATCTTTAACTTTAACTTTAACTTTAATTTTAATTTTAACTTTAACTTAACTTTAATTTTAATTTTAACTTTAACTTTAACTTTAACTTTATCTTTATCTTTAAATTTAACTTTAATTTTAACTTTAACTTTAATTTTAATTTTAACTTTAACTTTAACTTTAACTTTAAATTTAACTTTAACTTTAACTTTAACTTTAACTTTAACTTAACTTTAACTTTAACTTTAATTTTAACTTTAACTTTAATTTTAGCTTTAACTTTAACTTTAATTTTAACTTAACTTTAACTTTAACTTTAGCTTTAACTTTAACTTTAACTTTAACTTAACTTTAATTTAACTTTAATTTTATCAAACTTTAATTTAATTAACTTTAATTTTAACTTTAACTTTAACTTTTACTTCAATTTTAACTTTAACATTAAATTTAAATTTAACTTTAACTTTAACTTTAATTTTAACTTTAACTTTAACTTTAACTTTAACTTTAACTTTAACTTTAACTTTAACTTTAACTTTAACTTTAACTTAACTTTAACTTTAACTTAATTTTAACTTTAATTTTAACTTTAACTTTAACTTTAACTTTAACTTTAACTTTAACTTTTACTTTAACTTAACTTTAACTTTAACTTTAACTTTAACTTGAGCTTTAACTTTAACTTTAACTTTAACTTTAACTTTAACTTTAACTTTAACTTTAACTTTAACTTTAATTTTAACTTTAAATTTAACTTTAACTTTAACTTTAACTTCAAATTTAACTTTAACTTTAACTTTATCTTTAACTTTAACTTTAATTTTAACTTTAACTTTAACTTTAATTTTAACTTTAACTTTAACTTTAACTTTAACTTTAACTTTAATTTTTACTTTAACTTTAACTTTAACTTTAACTTTAACTTTAATTTTTACTTTAACTTTAACTTTAATTTTAAATTTAACTTTAATTTTAACTTTAACTTTAACTTTAATTTTAACTTTAACTTTAACTTTAGCTTTAACTTTAACTTTAACTTTAAATTTGACTTTAACTTTAACTTAAATTTTAACTTTAACTTTAACTTTAACTTTAACTTTAACTTAACTTTAATTTAACTTTAATTTTATCAAACTTTAATTTAATTAACTTTAATTTTAACTTTAACTTTAACTTTAACTTTAACTTTAACTTTAATTTTTACTTTAACTTTAACTTTAATTTTAAATTTAACTTTAATTTTAACTTTAACTTTAACTTTAATTTTAACTTTAACTTTAACTTTAACTTTAGCTTTAACTTTAACTTTAACTTTAACTTTAAATTTAACTTTAACTTTAACTTAAATTTTAACTTTAACTTTAACTTTAACTTTAACTTTAACTTTAACTTTAACTTTAACTTTAACTTAACTTTAATTTAACTTTAATTTTATCAAACTTTAATTTAATTAACTTTAATTTTAACTTTAACTTTAACTTTAACTTCAATTTTAACTTTAATATTAAATTTAAATTTAACTTTAGCTTTAACTTTAACTTTAATTTTAACTTTAACTTTAACTTTAACTTTAACTTTAACTTAACTTTAACTTTAACTTTAACTTAATTTTAACTTTAATTTTAACTTTAACTTTAACTTTAACTTTAACTTTAACTTTTACTTTAACTTAACTTTAATTTTAACTTTAACTTGAGCTTTAACTTTAACTTTAACTTTAACTTTAACTTTAACTTTAACTTTAACTTTAACTTTAACTTTAACTTTAATTTAACTTTAATTTTATCAAACTTTAATTTAATTAACTTTAATTTTAACTTTAACTTTAACTTCAATTTTAACTTTAACATTAACTTTAACTTTATCTTTAACTTTAACTTTAACTTTAACTTTAACTTTAACTTTAAATTTAATTTTAACTTTAACTTTAACTTTAACTTTAACTTTAGCTTTAACTTTAACTTTAACTTTAACTTTAACTTTAACTTTAACTTTAACTTTAACTTTAAATTTAACTTTAACTTTAACTTAACTTTAACTTTAATTTTAGCAAACTTTAATTTAATTAACTTTAACTTTAAATTTAACTTTAACTTTAACTTCAATTTTAACTTTAACATTAAATTTAACTTAGCTTTAACTTTAACTTTAACTTTATCTTTAACTTTAACTTTAATTTTAACTTTAACTTTAACTTTAACTTTAACTTTAACTTTAACTTTAACTTTAATTTTAAGTTTAACTTTAATTTTAACTTTAACTTTAACTTTAACTTTAACTTTAACTTTAACTTTAACTTTAATTTTAACTTTAACTTTAACTTAAACTTTAACTTTAACATTAAATTTAACTTTAACTTTAACTTTAATTTTAACTTTAACATTAACTTTGACTTTGACTTTAACTTTAACTTTAACTTTAACTTTAACTTTAACTTTAACTTTAACTTTAACTTTAACTTTACCTTTAACTTTAACTTTAACTTTAACTTTAACTTTAACTTTAACTTTAACTTTAACTTTAACTTTAACTTTAACTTTAACTTTAACTTAAACTTTAACTTTAACATTAAATTTAACTTTAACTTTAACTTTAACTTTAACTTTAACTTTAACTTAAACTTTAACTTTAACTTTAAATTTAACTTTAACTTTAACTTCAATTTTAACTTTAACATTAAATTTAACTTAGCTTTAACTTTAACTTTAACTTTATCTTTAACTTTAACTTTAATTTTAACTTTAACTTTAACTTTAACTTTAATTTTAAGTTTAACTTTAACTTTAACTTTAACTTTAACTTTAACTTTAACTTTAACTTTAACTTTAACTTTAACTTTAATTTTAACTTTAACTTTAACTTTAACTTAAACTTTAACTTTAACATTAAATTTAACTTTAATTTTAACTTTAATTTTAACTTTAACATTAACTTTGACTTTGACTTTGACTTTAACTTTAACTTTAACTTTAACTTTAACTTTAACTTTAACTTTAACTTTAACTTTAACTTTACCTTTAACTTTAACTTTAACTTTAACATTAACTTTAACTTTAACTTTAACTTTAACTTTAACTTAAACTTTAACTTTAACATTAAATTTAACTTTAACTTTAACTTTAACTTTTAACTTTAACTTTAACTTCAACTTTAAATTTTACTTTAACTTTAACTTTATTTTATATTTTATTTATTTATTAAACATTTTCTTAATACATATTTTAAATAAATTACAATATAGAAAGAGCACATTCTATTTCTATATAGCATAAGAAAAGTACATGGCATTTTTTATATTAAATTTTAAAATAGTATTAAACGCCAGTTCACATAGTAAAATTCTTTTTCAGTGTGGGGTGTATAGTTTTTAATAATATTATAGAATAAACTCATAATAATTCAGATAATTAGTTAAGATTACGATAGAGAAACAATTGATAATTCGTTAATTAGTTAAGGTTCCAATAGAGAAACGGTTGATATAGTTACAAAAGTTAGATATGGTTTACAACAACGTCCGCAGCAAGGCTTCTAGATCGTAATGGCTAAAACTAATCAGATACATTTTTTTTTATTTTGAAATAGGTTAGGATTTCTTATAACCTGTACAGAAGCAGGGAGAGAGTTGAACATTTTGCACGACGTGTATGTATAAAAGCTTCTGAAGTGAGATGTCCTAGCATGCGGGATTTGTACCGATGGAAGCAGATTGCTCCTAAGGTTGTAGACTTCAGAAGGATAACTTTCTAAGTACCCCGATCTAATAAAGAAAGTTTTTAGGACTTTAAATAAATATAGATGACGACATGGTAGTATATCTAGTCTCCTAAAAGATATCATAGCGTGAGACCTGTAGTTTGCGCCACATATGCGTCTTATAATTCCTTTTTGGAGTGTTACAATGGGTGGCAACTTACTAGCCGAGGCGCCACCCCAGCAGGTAATCCCATATTGAAGTTTCGATTGGACTAGACCATAGTAAACAGCTTTTAGAGTGGACATAGTGCAACACTTTTTGAGACGATAGAAGTAACGGGTAGTGTACAGAAAGTAATGTTTTAGTTTCTGAATGTGTGCAGACCAGTTTAAATGATTATCGATTATAATACCTAGGTATTTGAAATTTTCGACAACATCAATCCTGAAGCAGTTATCACCGGATTTAACGTTGGTTGCGAATGAACTTTTCGTGGCATTCAAAGTGCACGCCATATGATGCATGTTAAAACGTGCGCATTCTGCTGAATGAAAAAAAAGATCACAAGCCTCAAATTCTTTGACTTTTACTTTTACTTTAACTTTAACTTTAACTTTACTTTTAACTTTAACTTTAACTTTAACTTTAACTTTAACTTTAACTTTAACTTTAACTTAACTTTAACTTTAACTTTAACTCTAACTTTAACTTTAATTTTAACTTTCACTTTAACTTTAACTTTAACTTAACTTTAACTTTAACTTTAACTTTAATTTTAACTTTAACTTTAACTTTAGCTTTAACTTTAACTTTAACTTTAACTTTAAATTTAACTATAACTTTAACTTTAACTTTAACTGTAACTTTAACTTTAACTTTAACTTTAACTTTAACTTCACTTTAACTTTAACTTTAACTTTAACTTAAATTTAACTTTAACTTTAACTTTAGCTTTAACTTAACTTTAACTTTAACTTTAAATTTAGCTTTAACTTTAACTTTAACTTTAAATTTAACTATAACTTTAACTTTAACTTTAATTTTAACTTTAACTTTATCTTTAACTTTAACTTTAACTTTAAATTTAACTTTAACTTTAACTTTAACTTTAAATTTAACTTTAACTTTAACTTTAACTTTAACTTTAACTTTACCTTAACTTTAACTTTAACTTTACCTTAACTTTAACTTTAACTTAACTTTAACTTTAACTTTAACTTTAATTTTAACTTTAACTTTAACTTTAATTTTACCTTTAACTTTAACTTTAACTTAACTTTAACTTTAACTTTAACTTTAACTTCAACTTTAACTTTAACTTTAACTTTAACTTCAATTTTAACTTTAACTTTAACTTTTACTTTAACTTAACTTTAACTTTAACTTTAACTTTAGCTTTAACTTTAACTTTAACTTTAAATTTAACTTTAACTTTAATTCCAAATTTAACTTTAACTTTAACTTTAACTTTATCTTTAACTTTAACTTTAATTTTAACTTTAACTTTAACTTTAATTTTAACTTTAACTTTAACTTTAACTTTAACTTTAAATTTAACTTTAATTTTAACTTTAACTTCAAATTTAACTTTAACGTTGTCTTTAACTTTAACTTTAATTTTAAGTTTATCTTTAACTTTAATTTTAACTTTAACTTTAACTTCAATTTTAACTTTAACTTTAACTTTAGCTTTAACTTTAACTTTAACTTTAACTTTAAATTTAACTATAACTTTAACTTTAACTTTAACTGTAACTTTAACTTTAACTTTAACTTTAACTTTAACTTCACTTTATCTTTAACTTTAACTTTAATTTTAAGTTTATCTTTAACTTTAATTTTAACTTTAACTTTAACTTTAAATTTAACTTTAATTTTAACTTTAACTTTAACTTTAATTTTAACTTTAACTTTAACTTTAACTTTAACTTTAACTTTAGCTTTAACTTTAACTTTAACTTTAACTTTAAATTAAATTTAACTTTAACTTTAACTTTAACTTTAATTTTAACTTTAACTTTAACTTTAGCTTTAACTTTAACTTTAACTTTAAATTTAACTATAACTTTAACTTTAACTTTAACTGTAACTTTAACTTTAACTTTAACTTTAACTTTAACTTCACTTTAACTTTAACCTTAACTTTAACTTAAATTTAACTTTAACTTTAACTTTAGCTTTAACTTAACTTTAACTTTAACTTTAACTTTAAATTTAGCTTTAACTTTAACTTTAACTTTAAATTTAACTATAACTTTAACTTTAACTTTAACTTTAATTTTAACTTTAACTTCATCTTTAACTTTAACTTTAAATTTAACTTTAACTTTAACTTTAACTTTAAATTTAACTTTAACTTTAACTTTAACTTTAACTTTACCTTAACTTTAACTTTAACTTAACTTTAACTTTAACTTTAATTTTAACTTTAACTTTAACTTTAATTTTACCTTTAACTTTAACTTTAACTTAACTTTAACTTTAACTTTAACTTTAACTTCAACTTTAACTTTAACTTTAAATTTAACTTCAATTTTAACTTTAACTTTAACTTTAATTTTATCTTTAAATTTAACTTTAATTTTAACTTTAACTTTAACTTTAATTTTAACTTTAACTTTAACTTTAAATTTAACTTTAACTTTAACTTTAACTTTAACTTTAACTTTAACTTTAACTTTAACTTTAACTTTAACTTTAACTTTAACTTTAACTTTAACTTTAACTTTAACTTAACTTTAACTTTAACTTTAATTTTAACTATAATTTTATCTTTAACTTTAACTTTAACTTTAACTTAACTTTAACTTTAACTTTAGCTTTAACTTTAACTTTAACTTTAACTTTAACTTTAACTTCAACTTTAACTTTAACTTAACTTCAACTTTAACTTTAACTTTAATTTTAACTTTAACTTTAACTTTAACTTTAACTTTAAATTTAACTTTAACTTTAACTTTAACTTTAACTTTAACTTTAACTTTAACTTTAATGTTAACTTTAACTTTAACTTAACTTTAATTTAACTTTAATTTTATCAAACTTTAATTTAATTAACTTTAATTTTAACTTTAACTTTAACTTTAATTTTAACTTTAACATTAACTTTAACTTTATCTTTAACTTTAGCTTTAATTTTACCTTTAACTTTAACTTTAACTTTAATTTTAACTTTAACTTTAATTTAACTTTAATTTTATCAAACTTTAATTTAATTAACTTTAATTTTAACTTTAACTTTAACTTTAACTTCAATTTTAACTTTAACATTAACTATAACTTTAACTTTAACTTTAACTTTAACTTTATCTTTAACTTTAACTTTAACTTTAACTTTAGCTTTAACTTTAACTTTAACTTTAAATTTAATTTTAACTTTAACTTAACTTTAACTTTAATTTTATCAAACTTTAATTTAATTAACTTTAATTTTAACTTTAACTTTAACTTTAACTTTAACTTTAATTTTAACTTTAACTTTAACTTTAACTTTAACTTAACTTTAACTTTAACTTCAACTTTAACTTTAACTTTAACTTAACTTTAACTTTAATTTTAACTTTAATTTTAACTTTAACTTTTACTTTAACTTAACTTTAACTTTAACTTAACTTTAACTTTAACTTTAACTTTAACTTTAACTTTAACTCTAACTTTAGCTTTAACTTTAACTTTAACTTTAACTTTAAATTTAACTTTAATTTTAACTTTAACTTCAAATTTAACTTTAACGTTATCTTTAACTTTAACTTTAATTTTAAGTTTAACTTTAACTTTAATTTTAACTTTAACTTTAAATTTAACTTTAATTTTAACTTTAACTTTAACTTTAATTTTAACTTTAACTTTAACTTTAACTTTAACTTTAACTTTAACTTTAGCTTTAACTTTAACTTTAACTTTAACTTTAAATTAAATTTAACTTTAACTTTAACTTTAACTTCAATTTTAACTTTAACTTTAACTTTATCTTTAACTTTAACTTTAATTTTAATTTTAACTTTAACTTTAACTTTAACTTTAACTTTAACTTTAACTTTAACTTTAACTTTAACTTTAACTTTAACTTTAACCTTAACTTTAATTTAACTTTAACTTTAACTTTATCTTTATCTTTAAATTTAACTTTAATTTTAACTTTAACTTTAACTTTAATTTTAACTTAAACTTTAACTTTAACTTTAACTTTAAATTTAACTTTAACTTTAACTTTAACTTAACTTTAACTTTAACTTTAATTTTAACTTTAACTTTAATTTTAACTTTAACTTTAACTTTAACTTTAACTTAACTTTAACTTTAACTTTAGCTTTAACTTTAACTTTAACTTAACTTTAATTTAACTTTAATTTTATCAAACTTTAATTTAATTAACTTTAATTTTAACTTTAACTTTAACTTTAACTTCAATTTTAACTTTAACATTAAATTTAAATTTAACTTTAGCTTTAACTTTAACTTTAATTTTAATTTTAACTTTAACTTTAACTTTAACTTTAACTTTAACTTTAACTTTTACTTTAACTTAACTTTAACTTTAACTTTAACTTTAACTTTAACTTTAACTTTAACTTTAACTTTAACTTTAAATTTAACTTTAACTTTAACTTTAACTTTAACTTCAAATTTAACTTTAACTTTATCTTTAACTTTAACTTTAATTTTAACTTTAACTTTAACTTTAACTTTAACTTTAACTTTAATTTTAACTTTAACTTTAACTTTAACTTTAAATTTAACTTTAATTTTAAGTTTAACTTTAACTTTAACTTTAATTTTAACTTTAACTTTAACTTTAGCTTTAACTTTAACTTTAACTTTAAATTTAACTTTAACTTTAACTTTAACTTCAATTTTAACTTTAACTTTAACTTTAACTTTAACTTTAACTTTAACTTTATCTTTAACTTTAATTTTAATTTTAACTTTAACTTTAATTTTAACTTTAACTTTAACTTTAACTTTAACTTTAACTTTAACTTTAACTTTAACTTTATCTTTAAATTTAACTTTAATTTTAACTTTAACTTTAACTTTAACTTTAATTTTAACTTTAACTTTAACTTTAAATTTAACTTTAACTTTAACTTTAATTTTAACTTTAACTTTAATTTTAACTTTAACTTTAACTTTAACTTTAACTTAACTTTAACATTAACTATAACTTTAACTTTAACTTTAACTTTAACTTTATCTTTAACTTTAACTTTAACTTTAGCTTTAACTTTAACTTTAACTTTAAATTTAATTTTAACTTTAACTTAACTTTAACTTTAATTTTATCAAACTTTAATTTAATTAACTTTAATTTTAACTTTAACTTTAACTTTAACTTTAACTTTAATTTTAACTTTAACTTTAACTTTAACTTAACTTTAACTTTAACTTCAACTTTAACTTTAACTTTAACTTAACTTTAACTTTAATTTTAACTTTAATTTTAACTTTAACTTTTACTTTAACTTAACTTTAACTTTAACTTAACTTTAACTTTAACTTTAACTTTAACTTTAACTTTAACTTTAACTTTAACTTTAGCTTTAACTTTAACTTTAACTTTAACTTTAAATTTAACTTTAATTTTAACTTTAACTTCAAATTTAACTTTAACGTTATCTTTAACTTTAACTTTAATTTTAAGTTTAACTTTAACTTTAATTTTAACTTTAACTTTAACTTTAAATTTAACTTTAATTTTAACTTTAACTTTAACTTTAATTTTAACTTTAACTTTAACTTTAACTTTAACTTTAACTTTAACTTTAGCTTTAACTTTAACTTTAACTTTAACTTTAAATTAAATTTAACTTTAACTTTAACTTTAACTTCAATTTTAACTTTAACTTTAACTTTATCTTTAACTTTAACTTTAATTTTAATTTTAACTTTAACTTTAACTTTAACTTTAACTTTAACTTTAACTTTAACTTTAACTTTAACTTTAACTTTAACTTTAACCTTAACTTTAATTTTAACTTTAACTTTAACTTTATCTTTATCTTTAAATTTAACTTTAATTTTAACTTTAACTTTAACTTTAATTTTAACTTAAACTTTAACTTTAACTTTAACTTTAAATTTAACTTTAACTTTAACTTTAACTTAACTTTAACTTTAACTTTAATTTTAACTTTAACTTTAATTTTAACTTTAACTTTAACTTTAACTTTAACTTAACTTTAACTTTAACTTTAGCTTTAACTTTAACTTTAACTTAACTTTAATTTAACTTTAATTTTATCAAACTTTAATTTAATTAACTTTAATTTTAACTTTAACTTTAACTTTAACTTCAATTTTAACTTTAACATTAAATTTAAATTTAACTTTAGCTTTAACTTTAACTTTAATTTTAATTTTAACTTTAACTTTAACTTTAACTTTAACTTTAACTTTAACTTTAACTTTAACTTTTACTTTAACTTAACTTTAACTTTAACTTTAACTTTAACTTTAACTTTAACTTTAACTTTAACTTTAACTTTAACTTTAACTTTAAATTTAACTTTAACTTTAACTTTAACTTTAACTTCAAATTTAACTTTAACTTTATCTTTAACTTTAACTTTAATTTTAACTTTAACTTTAACTTTAACTTTAACTTTAACTTTAACTTTAATTTTAACTTTAACTTTAACTTTAACTTTAAATTTAACTTTAATTTTAAGTTTAACTTTAACTTTAACTTTAACTTTAATTTTAACTTTAACTTTAACTTTAGCTTTAACTTTAACTTTAACTTTAAATTTAACTTTAACTTTAACTTTAACTTCAATTTTAACTTTAACTTTAACTTTAACTTTAACTTTAACTTTAACTTTATCTTTAACTTTAATTTTAATTTTAACTTTAACTTTAATTTTAACTTTAACTTTAACTTTAACTTTAACTTTAACTTTATCTTTAAATTTAACTTTAATTTTAACTTTAACTTTAACTTTAACTTTAATTTTAACTTTAACTTTAACTTTAAATTTAACTTTAACTTTAACTTTAACTTTAGCTTTAACTTTAACTTTAACTTTAACTTAACTGTTTGATACTAAACCAGCGGACTGTATTTAAAAACGCTTGATTATAGATTTTTTGTACGAACGGTATTTTATTTTTATGTACGGTTTATTATTTTACATGTTATGCTGAAGCGAATCTAATTTGGAGTGAACAAAGAAAAAATGAAGACATCAGGTGACCCTCTATGTGCGGATATTTATATTCATAACTGTGGTTATTTGCTAAGAGAGACTAAATACATAAATTACATACATATCTATGCAGCTATGTATTGATGAGAAATCAAAATGCATCGTTACATAGGCAGGCAGTATAACAGCTTATGTATACCCTACAGGAAATTTTAAGCTTTATGGTTGGTTATAGAACATCCTCCGCGCCGCTGAAGGATTCAAGTCCTGCAGAAGAAGGCAGTAATGCGAGTTTGGTTACCGGTCGTACGTACTCGCCCTTTGCGGTTTTTATTCCGACTACTCTCACCTTGCCATCAGCGCTTGGAAAAAGTTTCACAACCTTTGCAAGCATCCACTGCGACTGAGGTACATTCGACTCGCGAACGATGACAATGTCATTTAGTTGTATATTCCTTTTCTCGTTTTGCCACTTCTTACGGTGTTGAAGGCTTGTGAGATACTCGGCATGCCACCTATTCCAGAAACCTTGTGCCATATGTTTTACCTTTTCCCATTGCTTTAACGGATGTATATTTACAGCCTTGTCGACGGTAGGTTCTGCTCGTGCAGTAAGTGGTTGTCCAATCAAAAAATGAGCAGGCGTAAGTGCATCGATTTCTCCATCATTGCTAGGGCACAGTGGGCGGGAATTTAGCAGCGCCTCTATACGAGTCAAAAGCGTATAAAAGCGTTCGTACGTTAAAGTTGTTTCGCCGATTACTCGTTTTAAATGCGTTTTTACCGATTTTACACCGCTTTCCCACAGACCCCCAAAATGTGGAGAGGAGGGGGGTATGAAACGCCAAGTGATGCCATGCACTGAAAGAAAGTCTGCTACTTCCGAGCTGCGTTGTTGAGCTTCCAAAATCTGGTGCATTTCGTGAAGTTTACGTCTGGCCCCAACAAAATTTGTCGCATTATCGGACCAAATTTCTTCAGGATTTCCACGCCTTGAAATGAATCTGTCCAACGCACCAATAAATGCTTCGGTAGTTAAATCACCAACTAACTCTAAGTGTATAGCCTTTGTTACAAAGCACACAAAGAGAGAAATGTAGCATTTTACCTTACGTGGCAGTTTTCCTATCTCAACCTTTAGTAAAAAAGGACCAGCATAATCGCAGCCAACCTTTGAAAATGGTCGCTGGAATCTCACCCTCTCTATAGGCAGGTCGCTCATTATTTGCGTCTGAGTGGTTTTCCGTAGCTTGAAGCACGTTAAGCATTTATGGACTAGTTTCCTCGCTAGGTTACGTGAGCCCAAAATCCAGTACTGCTGTCTCAAAATAAATATAAGCTGTGTTACTCCAACGTGCAAATGTGAAATATGTGTATATTTAACTATCATTTCGACCATCTTATGTTTCGAAGCTAAAATGATTGGGTGCCTGATGTCGAATGACGCTGATGAATTACTGATTCTTCCTCCTACCCTAAGCACCCCATTGCCGTCTAAGAATGGCGTTAGTGACAAAAGCTTGCTTTTATTTGCAACGGCGCTTTGTTTCTTTAAGGCAGCAATGTCAGCTGAGAACAGTTCTTCCTGAACTGCGCGAATGATAAAAATTGTAGCATATTTGATTTCATTTGATGACAAAAACCTTTCATATTTTTGTTTGCGTAAGCAACCAATAAATCGTAGACAATATGACACCGAGCGCACCAGCCTAGACCAGTTGGAAATGCGCAATGACAGTGGACCAAGGATTGCATGATTGTCTGTAGATAGAAAGAACAGATTAGTGTGATATTTGGGTTGAGTCTTACGTTCTTCTAGATCACTATGACGAATATCTGATGGCGCGCTCGACTGTGGCCAGAACTCCTTTGGTTTGTTAAGCCAAGAGGGACCATACCACCATATGTTTAATGTGTGTAATTCCACAGGCCACACACCCCTAGACCCGGGATCAGCTGGATTATATGACGAACGAATATGCCGCCATTGTGTGCTCTTATAACTAGTCAATATCTCGGATGTCCGGTTTGCTATGTAAACGGACCAGCGCCGCGGCACTGCCAATAACCAATGAATAACAATCGATGAGTCCGTCCACATTTGAGCTTCCATTCTATCATACTGCAAAGTTTTTACGACACGATTCATCAGTCGACAGAGGAGAACAGCACCGCATAACTCAAGACGAGGTAAGGATATTTGCTTGAGCGGAGCGACCCGACTCTTTGCAGCTACCAGGTGAGTTGTTATTTTACCTTGATACTCAGAGCGACAATAGATTACGGCTGCGTAAGCATTTTGCGAAGCATCGCAAAAGCCGTGCAATTCATTATGCCCTAGTGCGAACAATGCTCTTCTTGGAATTTTTAACGAGTTTAATATTGGGAGTGTGTCTCTGAGCCGTAACCAATGTGCAGAAACGTTAGTTGGAACTTCATCTTTCCAACCTATTTTGAGAAGCCACAGTTCTTGGAAAAATATTTTTATCAAAATTGTGCATGGTGTCAGAAAACCTAAAGGGTCATATATACGTGAGGCTTCTGACAATATTGACTGTTTTGTTACAACTGTTGAGGAAGAGTATGAAAGGCAAAACGAGAAAACGTCATTAAATGGATTCCATTTCATTCCAAGTAATTTTAGGGTTTTAGTTGGTTCTAGGTTAATAGGCGACATCTCCCGCATACTTTCAGGAAGCGATGTAAGTAACTCATTACAGTTGCTACTCCACTTACGCAAATTCATACCTGCACTTTCTAGAAGAGCAACTAGCTCTCTATGGATTTTAAGTAGTTCATCTGACGTCTCTGCGCCTGTCATTACATCGTCCATATAAAATTCATTAAGAATTACCTGTGAAGCCAAAGGATGCATGTCTTGATTTTTTTGTGCAAGCTCCTCCAATACTCTCACTGCAAGAAATGGTGCACAGGCAGTGCCGTAAGTTACAGTTTTTAACCTGTAGTGATCTACTGGCTGCTCTGGTGAACTTCGCCACAAAATGCGTTGGAAATCTCGATGGTAATCATGCACCCATATCATGCGATACATCTTTTCGACATCACCAGACATTATATAGCGATGCCGACGGAACCGCAGCAAAATATCGAAAATCTCTCTTAAAAGTGGTGGCCCAATGAGAAGTGTATCGTTCAGCGAAGGGTGACTGCCACTGCGAGCAGATCCATCGAACACCACGCGCAGCTTCGTTGTTGTGCTATCAGTTTTAAAAACGGGATGGTGAGGCAAATAGTAGCATTCGTTAAATGATTTACTGATTTCTTCATGTGGAACCTTTTCCATATGATCTAGCGTTAGGTAATCTGCCATAAAGTTCAAATATTGTAATTTTATATCCGGGTTACTTGCCAACCTGCGTTCTGTTGCTTGCAGTCGTTTGAGTGCGCACTCGAAAGAGTTCCCGAAATTGTTAATATTAGTTTTAAATGGAAGTTCAACGTTAAACTTGCCGTCGTTTGATCTCGTATAAGTACGTGAAAATGATTGTTCCGCCTTCAACTCGTCGTCTGTAAATTTGTTGTTGTATTCGACTTCTTCGGTCTCCCAAAAGCGTGTAAGTGTCTGGTCGATATCTACGTTACTAAGAAATACTCCCACGCTTCTATCGCTAGTATTTTTGTTTAAATCGCCACCTACGACCCACCCCAGTGATGTTGAAAGCGCACATAAATTTTGTTGCTTTACGCTAATCTTTTCGCCCCTCAAAATATCAAAAAATTTGTCGTTCCCCAGAAGAACGTCTATTGGCGCAGGCATATAGAACAATGGATCCGCCAAGTCTAAAGACAAAAATGAAGTGTATTGCTCTTTATTTAGTTCGTTCGCTGGCATAAACGATGCGATTGTTGGCATAATTAGGGCATCCACTGTGAACGTATTATTGTTGTCACTGGAAGTTATTTGGAGTGAAACCCAGCCGCGCGAGATTCCAGTAGCTGAGTTGTCCAAACCATGTACCGGTATTCTGGCATGCTTACGATGTAACCCTAAGCGACTGACGGCACTCTCTGATATAATAGTCTTCTCAGAGCCGCTGTCTAACAACAATCGACACTTCTGTTTACATCCATAACTGTCACGTACCTGACAAACCGCTGTCGGCAGAAGAGTGTTTATTGCAGGCAACGCGTGAAAGTTGACACTAACTGCAGAGTCCACGAATGACTCTAACTTGTCAGTTTGTTGCTCCTCTTCGTGTAAGAGGCTGTGGTGTCGTTTTCGACAATTACGACATGAAAATTTCGAGCGGCAATTATTTGATATATGCCCTAGTCTGAGGCAGTTGTAACATATGCGTTTAGAGGTCACAAATTCTCTGCGAGATTTAACATCCATATTGAGAAATTCAGTGCACTGATGCAACTCATGTAAATCACTACATTTTGAGCATTTCATATTCTTTTCTATTGTGGTTTGATGTGACCTAACTGCTACTGTACGGCTTTCAGTACGCGATGCGGTTGCAGGTGTCACAGCTTCCAACATGATGCAAGTTTTGTCCAAAAATGTCAAGAATTCATCGAATGTTGGAAAATCGTCGTCTGATTTCGTGAGCTTCGTCCATTCTCTTGCAGTTGTCGAATCGAGCTTACCAAGTATAATGTGAATTAGCCAAATGTCCCTTTTCGTTGCTTGATCGCCAAGTGCGCGTAATCCACGAACAACCTCATCAGCTCCATCATATAGTTTACGTAAGGAAGAAGCCGATTGGTTGCTCACAGCCGTGAGATTAAGAAACTTTGATATTTGCGTATGGGCTATAACCCCAAGTTTATTATAGCGGGCACATAATTTACTCCAGGCCTCTGGGTAGTTATCGTTGGTCGCAGGTATATGTCCAATTAAATCATATGCTGCTTCCGTCAAGTAACTCTTCAGCAACTGAAACTTTTGACACGATGAGTATACCGAGTTGTTATGAATCGAAGTGACATACGAATCGTGAAAAGATTTCCACTCAGTTAACTCCCCAGAGAAAGATTTGATTTTCAATTTCGGCATGAAACTTAAGTTTGGCCCAGACACTTGCTTGGCCAAATTACCCAAAACTTCCGTTTGCGATGACAAAATTTCGGCAACCGAACAGTCTCCACGAGTACTCTCATTTGATGCACCGGTGGCGTGCGATTTCGCAGTGATATGTGCTCTAAGTTTACCTTTTGTGGTCAGCACGCGCTCTTCAAATTCCTCCGCATCAGCCTGAATCTCCTCCATCGGTTCCTCCTCGCCATCGCTCTTTTCTACCATAGCTCGAACTATGTCCCGGTACTCACTCCATACCTCCTCAAGACGCTCCAAGCGGCACTCCCAGTCGGAAACTGGAGAATCGCCTCCACTGCTAATGAAACTTAAGATGCGTGTGACTGCTCCTTTTAGCAGGGATCGTTTCGCCTTTAACTTCTGCATTTTACTTTTCACTCTGCTAACTTTGTGCAAAACCGAAACAGTAAAATTAATTATTTCTTCGTTCGCGCCTAATCCGGTACGATGGACCAAAAAATGTTTGATACTAAACCAGCGGACTGTATTTAAAAACGCTTGATTATAGATTTTTTGTACGAACGGTATTTTATTTTTATGTACGGTTTATTATTTTACATGTTATGCTGAAGCGAATCTAATTTGGAGTGAACAAAGAAAAAATGAAGACATCAGGTGACCCTCTATGTGCGGATATTTATATTCATAACTGTGGTTATTTGCTAAGAGAGACTAAATACATAAATTACATACATATCTATGCAGCTATGTATTGATGAGAAATCAAAATGCATCGTTACATAGGCAGGCAGTATAACAGCTTATGTATACCCTACAGGAAATTTTAAGCTTTATGGTTGGTTATAGAACACTTAACTTTAACTTTAGTTTTAACTTTAACTTTAATTTTAACTTTAACTTTAACTTTAACTTTAACTTAACTTTAACTTTAATTTTAACTTTAACTTTAACTTTAACTTTTACTTTAACTTAACTTTAACTTTAACTTTAAATTAACTTTAACTTTAACTTTAACTTTAACTTTAGCTTTAACTTTAACTTTAACTTTAACTTTAACTTTAAATTTAACTTTAACTTTAACTTCAAATTTAACTTTAACTTTAACTTTATCTTTAACTTTAATTTTAACTTTAACTTTAACTTTAACTTTAACTTTAACTTTAATTTTAACTTTAACTTTAACTTTAACTTTAACTTTAACTTTAACTTTAACTTTAACTTTAACTTTAACTTTAGCTTTAACTTTAACTTTAACTTTAACTTTAACTTTAACTTTAACTTTAACTTTAACTTTAAATTTAACTTTAATTTTAACTTTAACTTTAACTTTAATTTTAACTTTAACTTTAACTTTAACTTTAACTTTAACTTTAACTTTAACTTTAACTTTAACTTTAACTTTAGCTTTAACTTTAACTTTAAATTTAATTTTAACTTTAACTTTAACTTCAATTTTAACTTTAACATTAAATTTAACTTAGCTTTAACTTTAACTTTAACTTTATCTTTAACTTTAACTTTAATTTTAACTTTAACTTTAACTTTAACTTTAACTTTAACTTTAATTTTAAGTTTAACTTTAACTTTAACTTTAACTTTAAATTTAAATTTAACTTTAACTTTAACTTTAGCTTTAACTTTAACTTTAACTTTAACTTTAACTTTAAATTTAACTTTAACTTTAACTTCAATTTTAACTTTAACTTTAACATTAAATTTAAATTTAACTTTAACTTTAACTTTAACTTTATCTTTAACTTTAACTTTAACTTTAAATTTAACTTTAACTTTAACTTTAACTTAACTTTAACTTTAATTTTAACTTTAACTTTAACTTTAACTTTAACTTTAACTTTTACTTTAACTTAACTTTAACTTTAACTTTAACTTTAGCTTTAACTTTAACTTTAACTTTAACTTTAAATTTAACTTTAACTTTAATTTCAAATTTAACTTTAACTTTAACTTTAACTTTATCTTTAACTTTAACTTTAATTTTAACTTTAACTTTAACTTTAATTTTAACTTTAACTTTAACTTTAACTTTAAATTTAACTTTAATTTTAACTTTAACTTCAAATTTAACTTTAACGTTATCTTTAACTTTAACTTTAATTTTAAGTTTATCTTTAACTTTAATTTTAACTTTAACTTTAACTTTAAATTTAACTTTAATTTTAACTTTAACTTTAACTTTAATTTTAACTTTAACTTTAACTTTAACTTTAACTTTAGCTTTAACTTTAACTTTAACTTTAACTTTAAATTAAATTTAACTTTAACTTTAACTTTAACTTCAATTTTAACTTTAACTTTAACTTTATCTTTAACTTTAACTTTAATTTTAATTTTAACTTTAACTTTAACTTTAACTTTAACTTTAACTTTAGCTTTAACTTTAACTTTAACTTTAACTTTAACTTTAACTTTAACCTTAACTTTAATTTTAACTTTAACTTTAACTTTATCTTTATCTTTAAATTTAACTTTAATTTTAACTTTAACTTTAACTTTAATTTTAACTTTAACTTTAACTTTAACTTTAACTTTAAATTTAACTTTAACTTTAACTTTAACTTTAACTTTAACTTAACTTTAACTTTAACTTTAATTTTAACTTTAACTTTAATTTTAACTTTAACTTTAACTTTAACTTTAACTTAACTTTAACTTTAACTTTAGCTTTAACTTTAACTTTAACTTTAACTTAACTTTAATTTAACTTTAATTTTATCAAACTTTAATTTAATTAACTTTAATTTTAACTTTAACTTTAACTTTAACTTCAATTTTAACTTTAACATTAAATTTAAATTTAACTTTAGCTTTAACTTTAACTTTAATTTTAACTTTAACTTTAACTTTAACTTTAACTTAACTTTAACTTAATTTTAACTTTAATTTTAACTTTAACTTTAACTTTAACTTTAACTTTAACTTTAACTTTAACTTTAACTTTAACTTTAACTTTAAATTTAACTTTAACTTTAACTTTAACTTTAACTTTAACTTAACTTTAACTTTAACTTAATTTTAACTTTAATTTTAACTTTAACTTTAACTTTAACTTTAACTTTAACTTTAACTTTAAATTTAACTTTAACTTTAACTTTAACATTAACTTCAAATTTAACTTTAACTTTATCTTTAACTTTAACTTTAATTTTAACTTTAACTTTAACTTTAACTTTAATTTTAACTTTAACTTTAACTTTAACTTTAACTTTAAATTTAACTTTAATTTTAAGTTTAACTTTAACTTTAACTTTAATTTTAACTTTAACTTTAACTTTAGCTTTAACTTTAACTTTAACTTTAAATTTAACTTTAACTTTAACTTTAACTTCAATTTTAACTTTAACTTTAACTTTAACTTTAACTTTAACTTTATCTTTAACTTTAATTTTAATTTTAACTTTAACTTTAACTTTAATTTTAACTTTAACTTTAACTTTAACTTTAACTTTAACTTTATCTTTAAATTTAACTTTAATTTTAACTTTAACTTTAACTTTAACTTTAACTTTAACTTTAATTTTAACTTTAACTTTAACTTTAAATTTAACTTTAACTTTAACTTTAACTTTAACTTTAACTTAACTTTAACTTTAGTTTTAACTTTAACTTTAATTTTAACTTTAACTTTAACTTTAACTTTAACTTTAACTTTAACTTTAACTTTAACTTAACTTTAACTTTAATTTTAACTTTAACTTTAACTTTAACTTTTACTTTAACTTAACTTTAACTTTAACTTTAAATTAACTTTAACTTTAACTTTAACTTTAACTTTAGCTTTAACTTTAACTTTAACTTTAAATTTAACTTTAACTTTAACTTCAAATTTAACTTTAACTTTAACTTTAACTTCAATTTTAACTTTAACTTTAACTTTAACTTTAACTTTAACTTTAACTTTAACTTTAACTTTAACTTTAGCTTTAACTTTAACTTTAAATTTAATTTTAACTTTAACTTTAACTTCAATTTTAACTTTAACATTAAATTTAACTTAGCTTTAACTTTAACTTTAACTTTAACTTTAACTTTAGCTTTAACTTTAACTTTAACTTTAACTTTAACTTTAAATTTAACTTTAACTTTAACTTCAATTTTAACTTTAACTTTAACATTAAATTTAAATTTAACTTTAACTTTAACTTTAACTTTATCTTTAACTTTAACTTTAACTTTAACTTTAACTTTAACTTTAACTTTAACTTTAACTTTAACTTTAACTTTAACTTTAACTTTAACTTTAACTTTAACTTTAACTTTAACTTTAACTTTAACTTTAACTTTAACTTTAACTTTAACTTTAACTTTAAATTTAACTTTAATTTTAACTTTAACTTTAACTTTAATTTTAACTTTAACTTTAACTTTAACTTTAACTTTAACTTTAACTTTAACTTTAACTTTAACTTTAGCTTTAACTTTAACTTTAAATTTAATTTTAACTTTAACTTTAACTTCAATTTTAACTTTAACATTAAATTTAACTTAGCTTTAACTTTAACTTTAACTTTATCTTTAACTTTAACTTTAATTTTAACTTTAACTTTAACTTTAACTTTAACTTTAACTTTAATTTTAAGTTTAACTTTAACTTTAACTTTAACTTTAAATTTAAATTTAACTTTAACTTTAACTTTAGCTTTAACTTTAACTTTAACTTTAACTTTAACTTTAACTTTAACTTTAACTTCAACTTTAACTTTAACTTTAAATTTAACTTTAACTTTAACTTCAATTTTAACTTTAACTTTAACATTAAATTTAAATTTAACTTTAACTTTAACTTTATCTTTAACTTTAACTTTAACTTTAACTTTAAATTTAACTTTAACTTTAACTTTAACTTTAACTTTAACTTAACTTTAACTTTAATTTTAACTTTAACTTTAACTTTAACTTTAACTTTAACTTTAACTTTTACTTTAACTTAACTTTAACTTTAACTTTAACTTTAGCTTTAACTTTAACTTTAACTTTAAATTTAACTTTAACTTTAATTTCAAATTTAACTTTAACTTTAACTTTAACTTTATCTTTAACTTTAACTTTAATTTTAACTTTAACTTTAACTTTAATTTTAACTTTAACTTTAACTTTAACTTTAACTTTAACTTTAAATTTAACTTTAATTTTAACTTTAACTTTAACTTTAATTTTAACTTTAACTTTAGCTTTAACTTTAACTTTAACTTTAAATTTAACTTTAACTTTAACTTCAATTTTAACTTTAACTTTAACTTTAACTTTATCTTTAACTTTAACTTTAATTTTAATTTTAACTTTAACTTTAACTTTAACTTTATCTTTAAATTTAACTTTAATTTTAACTTTAACTTTAACTTTAACTTTAATTTTAATTTTAACTTTAACTTTAACTTTAACTTTAAATTTAACTTTAACTTTAACTTTAGCTTTAACTTAACTTTAACTTTAATTTTAACTTTAATTTTAACTTTAACTTTAACTTAACTTTAACTTTAATTTTAACTTTAACTTTAACTTAACTTTAACTTTTACTTTAACTTAACTTTAACTTTAAATTAACTTTAACTTTAACTTTAACTTTAACTTTAACTTTAGCTTTAACTTTAACTTTAACTTTTACTTTAACTTAACTTTAACTTTAACTTTAGCTTTAACTTTAACTTTAGCTTTAACTTTAACTTTAACTTTAACTTTAAATTCAACTTTAACTTTAACTTTAACTTTAACTTCAAATTTGACTTTAACTTTAACTTTATCTTTAACTTTAATTTTAACTTTAACTTTAACTTTAACTTTAATTTTAACTTTAACTTTAACTTTAACTTTAACTTTAACTTTAAATTTAACTTTAATTTTAACTTTAACTTTAACTTTAATTTTAACTTTAACTTTAACTTTAACTTTAACTTTAACTTTAGCTTTAACTTTAACTTTAACTTTAAATTTAACTTTAACTTTAACTTTAACTTCAATTTTAACTTTAACTTTAACTTTATCTTTAACTTTAATTTTAATTTTAACTTTAACTTTATCTTTAACTTTAACTTTAATTTTAACTTTAACTTTAATTTTAACTTTAACTTTAACTTTAAATTTAACTTTAATTTTAACTTTAACTTTAATTTTAACTTTAACTTTAAATTTAAATTTAGCTTTAACTTTAACTTTAACTTTAAATTTAACTTTAACTTTAACTTTAACTTCAATTTTAACTTTAACTTTAACTTTAACTTTATCTTTAACTTTAACTTTAATTTTAACTTTAACTTTAACTTTAATTTTAACTTTAACTTTAACTTTATCTTTAAATTTAACTTTAATTTTAACTTTAACTTTAACTTTAATTTTACTTTAACTTTAACTTTAAATTTAACTTTAACTTTAACTTTAACTTTAACTTAACTTTAACTTTAACTTTAATTTTAACTTTAACTTTAATTTTAACTTTAACTTTAACTTAACTTTAACTTTAACTTTAACTTTAAATTTAACTTTAACTTTAACTTTAACTTTAACTTTAACTTTAACTTTAACTTTAACTTTAACTTTAACTTTAACTTTAACTTTAACTTTAACTTTAACTTTAACTTTAACTTTAACTATAACTTTAACTTTAACTTTAACTTTAACTTTAACTTTAACTTTAACTTTAACTTCAACTTTAACTTTAAATTTAACTTTAACTTTAACTTTAACTTCAAT
The DNA here is from genome assembly GCF_040869045.1 of Eurosta solidaginis. Classification (NCBI taxonomy): domain Eukaryota; kingdom Metazoa; phylum Arthropoda; class Insecta; order Diptera; family Tephritidae; genus Eurosta; species Eurosta solidaginis. The sequence goes on from NW_027137192.1 coordinate 82,188, forward strand.
TTTAACTTTAACATTAAATTTAACTTTAACTTTAACTTTAACTTTAACTTTAACTTTAACTTTAACTTTAACTTTAACTTTAACTTTAACTTTAACTTTAACTTTAACTTTAACTTTAACTTTAACTTTAACTTTAACTTTATCTTTAACTTTAACTTTAATTTTAACTTTAACTTTTAATTTAAATTTAACTTTAACTTTAGCTTTAACTTTAACTTTAACTTTAACTTTAACTTTAACTTTAACTTTAACTTAAACTTTAACTTTAACTTTAACTTTAACTTTAACTTTAACTTTAACTTTAACTTTAACTTCAACTTTAACTTTAACTTTAAATTTAACTTTAACTTTAACTTTAACTTCAATTTTAAATTTAACATTAAATTTAACTTTAACTTTACCTTTAACTTTAACTTTAACTTTATCTTTAACTTTAATTTTAAATTTAACTTTAAATTTAACTTTAACTTTAACTTTAGCTTTAACTTTAACTTTAAATTTAAATTTAACTTTAACTTTAACTTTAACTTTAACTTTAACTTTAACTTTAACCTTAACTTTAACTTTAACTTTAACTTTAACTTTAACTTTAACTTTAACTTTAACTTTAACTTTAACTTTAACTTTAACTTTAACTTTAACTTTAACTTTAACTTTAACTTTAACTTTAACTTTAACTTTAACTTTAACTTTAACTTTAACTTCAACTTTAACTTTAACTTTAAATTTAACTTTAACTTTAACTTTAACTTCAATTTTAACTTTAACATTAAATTTAATTTAGCTTTAATTTTAACTTTAACTTTATCTTTAACTTTAACTTTAATTTTAACTTTAACTTTAACTTTAACTTTAGTTTTAAGTTTAACTTTAACTTTAGCTTTAACTTTAACTTTAACTTTAACTTTAAATTTAAATTTAACTTTAACTTTAACTTTAACTTTAGCTTTAACTTTAACTTCAACTTTAACTTTAACTTTAAATTTAACTTTAACTTTAACTTCAATTTTAAATTTAACATTAAATTTAAATTTAACTTTAACTTTAACTTTATCTTTAACTTTAACTTTAATTTTAACTTTAATTTTAACTTTAAATTTAACTTTAACTTTAACTTTAACTTTAACTTTAACTTTAATTTTAACTTTAACTTTAACTTAACTTTAATTTAACTTTAATTTTATCAAACTTTAATTTAATTAACTTTAATTTTAACTTTAACTTTAACTTTAACTTTAATTTTAACTTTAACATTAACTTTAACTTTATCTTTAACTTTAACTTTAATTTTACCTTTAATTTTAACTTTAACTTTAACTTTAATTTTAACTTTAACTTTAATTTAACTTTAATTTTATCAAACTTTAATTTAATTAACTTTAATTTTAACTTTAACTTTAACTTTAACTTCAATTTTAACTTTAACATTAACTATAACTTTAACTTTAACTTTAACTTTATCTTTAACTTTAACTTTAACTTTAACTTTAGCTTTAACTTTAACTTTAACTTTAAATTTAATTTTAACTTTAACTTAACTTTAACTTTAATTTTATCAAACTTTAATTTAATTAACTTTAATTTTAACTTTAACTTTAATTTTAACTTTAACTTTAACTTTAACTTAACTTTAACTTTAACTTCAACTTTAACTTTAACTTTAACTTAACTTTAACTTTAATTTTAACTTTAACTTTTACTTTTACTTTAACTTAACTTTAACTTTAACTTAACTTTAACTTTAACTTTAACTTTAACTTTAACTTTAGCTTTAACTTTAACTTTAACTTTAACTTTAACTTTAAATTTAACTTTAACTTTAACTTTAACTTCAAATTTAACTTTAACGTTATCTTTAATTTTAACTTTAATTTTAAGTTTAACTTTAACTTTAATTTTAACTTTAACTTTAACTTTAACTTTAACTTTAAATTTAACTTTAATTTTAACTTTAGCTTTAACTTTAATTTTAACTTTAACTTTAACTTTAACTTTAACTTTAACTTTAACTTTAACTTTAACTTTAGCTTTAACTTTAACTTTAACTTTAAATTTAACTTTAACTTTAATTTTAACTTTAACTTTAACTTTAACTTCAATTTTAACTTTAACTTTAACTTTATCTTTAACTTTAACTTTAATTTTAATTTTAATTTTAACTTTAACTTTAACTTTAACCTTAACTTTAATTTTAACTTTAACTTTAACTTTATCTTTAAATTTAACATTAATTTTAACTTTAACTTTAACTTTAATTTTAACTTTAACTTTAACTTTAATTTTAACTTTAACTTTAAATTTAACTTTAACTTTAACTTTAACTTTAACTTTAACATTAACTTAACTTTAACTTTAACTTTAATTTTAACTTTAACTTTAATTTTAACTTTAACTTTAACTTTAACTTTAACTTTAACTTTAACTTTAACTTAACTTTAACTTTAGCTTTAACTTTAACTTTAACTTTAACTTTAACTTAACTTTAATTTAACTTTAATTTTATCAAACTTTAATTTAATTAACTTTAATTTTAACTTTAACTTTAACTTCAATTTTAACTTTAACATTAAATTTAAATTTAACTTTAGCTTTAACTTTAACTTTAATTTTAACTTTAACTTTAACTTTAACTTTAACTTTAACTTAACTTTAACTTTAACTTTAACTTAATTTTAACTTTAATTTTAACTTTAACTTTAACTTTAACTTTTACTTTAACTTAACTTTAACTTTAACTTTAACTTTAACTTTAACTTGAGCTTTAACTTTAACTTTAACTTTAACTTTAACTTTAACTTTAAATTTAACTTTAACTTTAACTTCAAATTTAACTTTAACTTTATCTTTAACTTTAACTTTAATTTTAACTTTAACTTTAACTTTAATTTTAACTTTAACTTTAACTTTAACTTTAAATTTAACTTTAATTTTAACTTTAACTTTAACTTTAATTTTAACTTTAACTTTAACTTTAGCTTTAACTTTAACTTTAACTTTAAATTTAACTTTAACTTTAACTTTAACTTCAATTTTAACTTTAACTTTAACTTTAACTTTAACTTTAACTTTATCTTTAACTTTAATTTTAATTTTAACTTTAACTTTAACTTTAACTTTAACTTTAACTTTAATTTTAACTTTAACTTTAACTTTATCTTTAAATTTAACTTTAATTTTAACTTTAACTTTAACTTTAATTTTAACTTTAACTTTAACTTTAAATTTAACTTTAACTTTAACTTTAACTTAACTTTAACTTTAGTTTTAACTTTAACTTTAATTTTAACTTTAACTTTAACTTTAACTTAACTTTAACTTTAATTTTAACTTTAACTTTAACTTTTACTTTAACTTAACTTTAACTTTAACTTTAAATTAACTTTAACTTAAACTTTAACTTTAACTTTAGCTTTAACTTTAACTTTAACTTTAACTTTAAATTTAACTTTAACTTTAACTTCAAATTTAACTTTAACTTTATCTTTAACTTTAATTTTAACTTTAACTTTAACTTTAACTTTAACTTTAACTTTAACTTTAACTTTAAATTTAACTTTAATTTTAACTTTAACTTTAACTTTAACTTTAACTTTAATTTTAACTTTAACTTTAACTTTAACTTTAACTTTAACTTTAACTTTAACTTTAACTTTAACTTTAACTTTAACTTTAGCTTTAACTTTAACTTTAACTTTAAATTTAATTTTAACTTTAACTTTAACTTCAATTTTAACTTTAACTTTAACTTTATCTTTAACTTTAACTTTAATTTTAATTTTAACTTTAACTTTAACTTTAACTTTAACTTTAACTTTAACTTTAACTTTATCTTTAACTTTAACTTTAATTTTAACTTTAACTTTAATTTTAACTTTAACTTTAACTTTAAATTTAACTTTAATTTTAACTTTAACTTTAACTTTAACTTTAATTTTAACTTTAACTTTAACTTTAACTTTAACTTTAACTTTAACTTTAACTTTAACTTTAACTTTAACTTTACCTTTAACTTTAACTTTAACTTTAACTTTAAATTTAACTTTAACTTTAACTTTAACTTTAACTTCAATTTTAACTTTAACTTTAACCTTAACTTTATCTTTAACTTTAACTTTAATTTTAACTTTAACTTTAACTTTAACTTTAATTTTAACTTTAACTTTATCTTTAAATTTAACTTTAATTTTAACTTTAACTTTAATTTTAACTTTAACTTTAACTTTAACTTTAAATTTAATTTTAACTTTAACTTTATCTTTAAATTTAACTTTAATTTTAACTTTAACTTTAATTTTAACTTTAACTTTAACTTTAACTTTAAATTTAACTTTAACTTTAACTTTAACTTTAACTTAACTTTAACTTTAACTTTAATTTTAACTTTAACTTTAATTTTAACTTTAACTTTAACTTAACTTTAACTTTAACTTTAAATTTAACTTTGACTTAACTTTAACTTTAACTTTAACTTTATCTTTAACTTTAAATTTAACTTTAACTTTAACTTTAACTTTAACTTTAACTTTAACTTTAACTTTAACTTTAACTTTAACTTTAACTTTAACTTTAACTTTAACTTTAACTTTAACTTTAACTTTAACTTCAACTTTAACTTTAACTTTAAATTTAACTTTAAATTTAACTTCAATTTTAACTTTAACATTAAATTTAAATTTAACTTTAACTTTAACTTTATCTTTAACTTTAACTTTAATTTTAACTTTAACTTTAACTTTAACTTTAACTTTAACTTTATCTTTAACTTTAATTTTAACTTTACTTTAAATTTAACTTTAACTTTAACTTTAGCTTTAACTTTAACTTTAACTTTAACTTTAAATTTAAATTTAAATTTAACTTTAATTTTAACTTTAACTTTAACTTTAACTTTAACTTTAACTTCAACTTTAACTTTAACTTAACTTTAACTTTAACTTTAACTTTAACTTAATTTTAACTTTAATTTTAACTTTAACTTTAACTTTAACTTTAACTTTTACTTTAACTTAACTTTAACTTTAACTTTAACTTTAACTTGAGCTTTAACTTTAACTTTAACTTTAACTTTAACTTTAACTTTAACTTTAACTTTAACTTTAACTTTAACTTTAACTTTAAATTTAACTTTAACTTTAACTTCAAATTTAACTTTAACTTTATCTTTAACTTTAACTTTAATTTTAACTTTAACTTTAACTTTAATTTTAACTTTAACTTTAACTTTAACTTTAAATTTAACTTTAATTTTAACTTTAACTTTAACTTTAATTTTAACTTTAACTTTAACTTTAGCTTTAACTTTAACTTTAACTTTAAATTTAACTTTAACTTTAACTTTAACTTTAACTTTAACTTCAATTTTAACTTTAACTTTAACTTTAACTTTAACTTTATCTTTAACTTTAATTTTAATTTTAACTTTAACTTTAACTTTAATTTTAACTTTAACTTTAACTTTATCTTTAAATTTAACTTTAATTTTAACTTTAACTTTAACTTTAATTTTAACTTTAACTTTAACTTTAAATTTAACTTTAACTTTAACTTTAACTTTAACTTTAACTTAACTTTAACTTTAGTTTTAACTTTAACTTTAATTTTAACTTTAACTTTAACTTTAACTTTAACTTTAACTTTAACTTTAACTTTAACTTTAACTTTAAATTTAACTTTAATTTTAACTTTAACTTTAACTTAAACTTTAACTTTAATTTTAACTTTAACTTTAACTTTAACTTTAACTTTAACTTTAACTTTAACTTTTACTTTAACTTAACTTTAACTTTAACTTTAAATTAACTTTAACTTTAAGTTTAACTTTAACTTTAGCTTTAACTTTAACTTTAACTTTAACTTTAAATTTAACTTTAACTTTAACTTCAAATTTAACTTTAACTTTAACTTTATCTTTAACTTTAATTTTAACTTTAACTTTAACTTTAACTTTAACTTTAACTTTAACTTTAACTTTAACTTTAACTTTAACTTTAACTTTAAATTTAACTTTAATTTTAACTTTAACTTTAACTTTAACTTTAACTTTAACTTTAATTTTAACTTTAACTTTAACTTTAACTTTAACTTTAACTTTAACTTTAACTTTAGCTTTAACTTTAACTTTAACTTTAAATTTAATTTTAACTTTAACTTTAACTTCAATTTTAACTTTAACTTTAACTTTAACTTTATCTTTAATTTTAACTTTAATTTTAATTTTAACTTTAACTTTAACTTTAACTTTAACTTTAACTTTAACTTTATCTTTAACTTTAACTTTAATTTTAACTTTAACTTTAATTTTAACTTTAACTTTAACTTTAACTTTAAATTTAACTTTAATTTTAACTTTAACTTTAACTTTAACTTTAACTTTAACTTTAAATTTAACTTTAACTTTAACTTTAACTTCAATTTTAACTTTAACTTTAACTTTAACTTTATCTTTAACTTTAACTTTAATTTTAACTTTAACTTTAACTTTAACTTTAACTTTAATTTTAACTTTAACTTTATCTTTAAATTTAACTTTAATTTTAACTTTAACTTTAATTTTAACTTTAACTTTAACTTTAACTTTAACTTTAAATTTAACTTTAACTTTAACTTTAACTTTAACTTTAACTTTAACTTTAACTTAACTTTAACTTTAACTTTAATTTTAACTTTAACTTTAATTTTAACTTTAACTTTAACTTAACTTTAACTTTAACTTTAAATTTAACTTTGACTTAACTTTAACTTTAACTTTATCTTTAACTTTAAATTTAACTTTAACTTTAACTTTAACTTTAACTTTAACTTTAACTTTAACTTTAACTTTAACTTTAACTTTAACTTTAACTTTAACTTTAACTTTAACTTTAACTTTAACTTTAACTTTAACTTTAACTTTAACTTTAACTTTAACTTTAACTTTAACTTTAACTTCAACTTTAACTTTAAATTTAACTTTAAATTTAACTTCAATTTTAACTTTAACATTAAATTTAAATTTAACTTTAACTTTAACTTTATCTTTAACTTTAACTTTAACTTTAATTTTAACTTTAACTTTAACTTTAACTTTATCTTTAACTTTAATTTTAAATTTACTTTAAATTTAACTTTAACTTTAACTTTAGCTTTAACTTTAACTTTAACTTTAAATTTAAATTTAAATTTAACTTTAATTTTAACTTTAACTTTAACTTTAACTTTAACTTTAACTTCAACTTTAACTTTAACTTTAAATTTAACTTTAACTTTAACTTTAACTTCAATTTTAACTTTAACATTAAATTTAACTTTAACTTTAACTTTGACTTTAACTTTAAATTTATCTTTAACTTTAACTTTAATTTTAACTTTAACTTTAAATTTAACTTTAACTTTAACTTTAGCTTTAACTTTAACTTTAACTTTAACTTTAACTTCAACTTTAACTTTAACTTTAAATTTAACTTTAACTTTAACTTTAACTTCAATTTTAACTTTAACATTAAATTTAACTTAGCTTTAACTTTAACTTTAACTTTGTGTTTAACTTTAACTTTAATTTTAACTTTAACTTTAACTTTAACTTTAACTTTAACTTTAATTTTAAGTTTAAGTTTAACTTTAACTTTAACTTTAACTTTAACTTTAACTTTAAATTTAAATTTAACTTTAACTTTAACTTTAGCTTTAACTTTAACTTTAACTTTAACTTTAACTGCAACTTTAACTTTAACTTTAAATTTAACTTTAACTTTAACTTCAATTATAACTTTAACATTAAATTTAAATTTAACTTTAACTTTAACTTTAACTTTAACTTTAACTTCAATTTTAACTTTAACATTAAATTTAACTTAGCTTTAACTTTAACTTTAACTTTGTCTTTAACTTTAACTTTAATTTTAACTTTAACTTTAACTTTAACTTTAACTTTAATTTTAAGTTTAAGTTTAATTTTAACTTTAACTTTAACTTTAAATTTAACTTTAATTTTAACTTTACTTTAAATTTAACTTTAACTTTAACTTTAGCTTTAACTTTAACTTTAACTTTAAATTTAAATTTAAATTTAACTTTAATTTTAACTTCAACTTTAACTTTAACTTTAACTTTAACTTCAACTTTAACTTTAACTTAACTTTAACTTTAACTTTAACTTTTACTTAATTTTAACTTTAATTTTAACTTTAACTTTAACTTTAACTTTAACTTTTACTTTAACTTAACTTTAACTTTAACTTTAACTTTAACTTGAGCTTTAACTTTAACTTTAACTTTAACTTTAACTTTAACTTTAAATTTAACTTTAACTTTAACTTCAAATTTAACTTTAACTTTATCTTTAACTTTAACTTTAATTTTAACTTTAACTTTAACTTTAATTTTAACTTTAACTTTAACTTTAACTTTAACTTTAAATTTAACTTTAATTTTAACTTTAACTTTAACTTTAATTTTAACTTTAACTTTAACTTTAGCTTTAACTTTAACTTTAACTTTAAATTTAACTTTAACTTTAACTTTAACTTTAACTTCAATTTTAACTTTAACTTTAACTTTAACTTTAACTTTAACTTTAACTTTATCTTTAACTTTAATTTTAATTTTAACTTTAACTTTAACTTTAATTTTAACTTTAACTTTAACTTTATCTTTAAATTTAACTTTAATTTTAACTTTAACTTTAACTTTAATTTTAACTTTAACTTTAACTTTAAATTTAACTTTAACTTTAACTTTAACTTTAACCTTAACTTAACTTTAACTTTAGTTTTAACTTTAACTTTAATTTTAACTTTAACTTTAACTTAACTTTAACTTTAATTTTAACTTTAACTTTAACTTTTACTTTAACTTAACTTTAACTTTAACTTTAAATTAACTTTAACTTTAAGTTTAACTTTAACTTTAGCTTTAACTTTAACTTTAACTTTAACTTTAAATTTAACTTTAACTTTAACTTCAAATTTAACTTTAACTTTAACTTTATCTTTAACTTTAATTTTAACTTTAACTTTAACTTTAACTTTAACTTTAACTTTAACTTTAACTTTAACTTTAACTTTAAATTTAACTTTAATTTTAACTTTAACTTTAACTTTAACTTTAACTTTAATTTTAACTTTAACTTTAACTTTAACTTTAACTTTAACTTTAACTTTAACTTTAACTTTAACTTTAACTTTAGCTTTAACTTTAACTTTAACTTTAAATTTAATTTTAACTTTAACTTTAACTTCAATTTTAACTTTAACTTTAACTTTATCTTTAACTTTAACTTTAATTTTAATTTTAACTTTAACTTTAACTTTAACTTTAACTTTAACTTTATCTTTAACTTTAACTTTAATTTTAACTTTAACTTTAATTTTAACTTTAACTTTAACTTTAACTTTAAATTTAACTTTAATTTTAACTTTAACTTTAACTTTAACTTTAACTTTAATTTTAACTTTAACTTTAACTTTAACTTTAACTTTAACTTTAACTTTACCTTTAACTTTAACTTTAACTTTAACTTTAAATTTAACTTTAACTTTAACTTTAACTTTAACTTCAATTTTAACTTTAACTTTAACTTTAACTTTATCTTTAACTTTAACTTTAATTTTAACTTTAACTTTAACTTTAACTTTAACTTTAACTTTAACTTTAATTTTAACTTTAACTTTATCTTTAAATTTAACTTTAATTTTAACTTTAACTTTAATTTTAACTTTAACTTTAACTTTAACTTTAAATTTAACTTTAACTTTAACTTTAACTTTAACTTTAACTTTAACTTTAACTTTAACTTAACTTTAACTTTAATTTTAACTTTAACTTTAATTTTAACTTTAACTTTAACTTAACTTTAACTTTAACTTTAAATTTAACTTTGACTTAACTTTAACTTTAACTTTATCTTTAACTTTAAATTTAACTTTAACTTTAACTTTAACTTTAACTTTAACTTTAACTTTAACTTTAACTTTAACTTTAACTTTAACTGTAACTTTAACTTTAACTTTAACTTTAACTTTAACTTTAACTTTAACTTTAACTTTAACTTTAACTTTAACTTTAACTTTAACTTTAACTTTAACTTCAACTTTAACTTTAACTTTAAAATTTAACTTTAAATTTAACTTCAATTTTAACTTTAACATTAAATTTAAATTTAACTTTAACTTTAACTTTATCTTTAACTTTAACTTTAATTTTAACTTTAACTTTAACTTTAACTTTATCTTTAACTTTAATTTTAACTTTACTTTAAATTTAACTTTAACTTTAACTTTAGCTTTAACTTTAACTTTAACTTTAAATTTAAATTTAAATTTAACTTTAATTTTAACTTTAACTTTAACTTTAACTTTAACTTTAACTTTAACTTCAACTTTAACTTTAACTTTAAATTTAACTTTAACTTTAACTTTAACTTTAACTTCAATTTTAACTTTAACATTAAATTTAACTTTAACTTTAACTTTAACTTTAACTTTATCTTTAACTTTAACTTTAATTTTAACTTTAACTTTAAATTTAACTTTAACTTTAACTTTAGCTTTAACTTTAACTTTAACTTTAACTTTAACTTCAACTTTAACTTTAACTTTAAATTTAACTTTAACTTTAACTTTAACTTCAATTTTAACTTTAACATTAAATTTAACTTAGCTTTAACTTTAACTTTAACTTTGTCTTTAACTTTAACTTTAATTTTAACTTTAACTTTAACTTTAAATTTAAATTTAACTTTAACTTTAGCTTTAACTTTAACTTTAACTTTAACTTTAACTGCAACTTTAACTTTAACTTTAAATTTAACTTTAACTTTAACTTCAATTATAACTTTAACATTAAATTTAAATTTAACTTTAAATTTAACTTTATCTTTAACTTTAACTTTAATTTTAACTTTAACTTTAACTTTAAATTTAACTTTAACTTTAACTTTAACTTTAACTTAACTTTAATTTAACTTTAACTTTAACTTTAACTTTAACTTTAACTTTAACTTTAACTTTAACTTTAACTTTAACTTTAACTTTAACTTTAACTTTAACTTTAACTTTAACTTCAACTTTAACTTTAACTTTAAATTTAACTTTAAATTTAACTTCAATTTTAACTTTAACATTAAATTTAAATTTAACTTTAACTTTAACTTTATCTTTAACTTTAACTTTAATTTTAACTTTAACTTTAACTTTAACTTTATCTTTAACTTTAATTTTAACTTTACTTTAAATTTAACTTTAACTTTAACTTTAGCTTTAACTTTAACTTTAACTTTAAATTTAAATTTAAATTTAACTTTAATTTTAACTTTAACTTTAACTTTAACTTTAACTTTAACTTTAACTTTAACTTCAACTTTAACTTTAACTTTAAATTTAACTTTAACTTTAACTTCAATTTTAACTTTAACATTAAATTTAACTTTAACTTTAACTTTAACTTTAACTTTAACTTTATCTTTAACTTTAACTTTAATTTTAACTTTAACTTTAAATTTAACTTTAACTTTAACTTTAGCTTTAACTTTAACTTTAACTTTAACTTTAACTTCAACTTTAACTTTAACTTTAAATTTAACTTTAACTTTAACTTTAACTTCAATTTTAACTTTAACATTAAATTTAACTTAGCTTTAACTTTAACTTTAACTTTGTCTTTAACTTTAACTTTAATTTTAACTTTAACTTTAACTTTAAATTTAAATTTAACTTTAACTTTAACTTTAGCTTTAACTTTAACTTTAACTTTAACTGCAACTTTAACTTTAACTTTAAATTTAACTTTAACTTTAACTTCAATTATAACTTTAACATTAAATTTAAATTTAACTTTAACTTTAACTTTATCTTTAACTTTAACTTTAATTTTAACTTTAACTTTAACTTTAAATTTAACTTTAACTTTAACTTTAACTTTAACTTAACTTTAATTTAACTTTAATTTTATCAAACTTTAATTTAATTAACTTTAATTTTAACTTTAACTTTAATTTTAACTTTAACATTAACTTTAACTTTAACTTTATCTTTAACTTTAACTTTAATTTTAATTTTAACTTTAACTTTAATTTTAACTTTAACTTTAACTTTAACTTTAATTTAACTTTAATTTTATCAAACTTTAATTTAATTAACTTTAATTTTAACTTTAACTTTAACTTCAATTTTAACTTTAACATTAACTTTAACTTTATCTTTAACTTTAAATTTAACTTTAACTTTAACTTTAACTTTAACTTTAACTTTAACTTTAAATTTAATTTTAACTTTAACTTTAACTTTAACTTTAACTTTAACTTTAACTTTAACTTTAACTTTAACTTTAACTTTAACTTTAACTTTAACTTTAAATTTAACTTTAACTTTAACTTTAACTTCAATTTTAACTTTAACTTTAACTTTAACTTTAACTTTAACTTTATCTTTAACTTTAATTTTAATTTTAACTTTAACTTTAACTTTAACTTTAACTTTAACTTTAATTTTAACTTTAACTTTAACTTTATCTTTAAATTTAACTTTAATTTTAACTTTAACTTTAACTTTAATTTTAACTTTAACTTTAACTTTAAATTTAACTTTAACTTTAACTTTAACTTAACTTTAACTTTAGTTTTAACTTTAACTTTAATTTTAACTTTAACTTTAACTTTAACTTAACTTTAACTTTAATTTTAACTTTAACTTTAACTTTTACTTTAACTTAACTTTAACTTTAACTTTAAATTAACTTTAACTTAAACTTTAACTTTAACTTTAGCTTTAACTTTAACTTTAACTTTAACTTTAAATTTAACTTTAACTTTAACTTCAAATTTAACTTTAACTTTATCTTTAACTTTAATTTTAACTTTAACTTTAACTTTAACTTTAACTTTAACTTTAACTTTAACTTTAAATTTAACTTTAATTTTAACTTTAACTTTAACTTTAACTTTAACTTTAATTTTAACTTTAACTTTAACTTTAACTTTAACTTTAACTTTAACTTTAACTTTAACTTTAACTTTAACTTTAGCTTTAACTTTAACTTTAACTTTAAATTTAATTTTAACTTTAACTTTAACTTCAATTTTAACTTTAACTTTAACTTTATCTTTAACTTTAACTTTAATTTTAATTTTAACTTTAACTTTAACTTTAACTTTAACTTTAACTTTAACTTTATCTTTAACTTTAACTTTAATTTTAACTTTAACTTTAATTTTAACTTTAACTTTAACTTTAAATTTAACTTTAATTTTAACTTTAACTTTAACTTTAACTTTAATTTTAACTTTAACTTTAACTTTAACTTTAACTTTAACTTTAACTTTAACTTTAACTTTAACTTTAACTTTACCTTTAACTTTAACTTTAACTTTAACTTTAAATTTAACTTTAACTTTAACTTTAACTTTAACTTCAATTTTAACTTTAACTTTAACCTTAACTTTATCTTTAACTTTAACTTTAATTTTAACTTTAACTTTAACTTTAACTTTAATTTTAACTTTAACTTTATCTTTAAATTTAACTTTAATTTTAACTTTAACTTTAATTTTAACTTTAACTTTAACTTTAACTTTAAATTTAATTTTAACTTTAACTTTATCTTTAAATTTAACTTTAATTTTAACTTTAACTTTAATTTTAACTTTAACTTTAACTTTAAATTTAACTTTAACTTTAACTTTAACTTTAACTTAACTTTAACTTTAACTTTAATTTTAACTTTAACTTTAATTTTAACTTTAACTTTAACTTAACTTTAACTTTAACTTTAAATTTAACTTTGACTTAACTTTAACTTTAACTTTAACTTTATCTTTAACTTTAAATTTAACTTTAACTTTAACTTTAACTTTAACTTTAACTTTAACTTTAACTTTAACTTTAACTTTAACTTTAACTTTAACTTTAACTTTAACTTTAACTTTAACTTTAACTTCAACTTTAACTTTAACTTTAAATTTAACTTTAAATTTAACTTCAATTTTAACTTTAACATTAAATTTAAATTTAACTTTAACTTTAACTTTATCTTTAACTTTAACTTTAATTTTAACTTTAACTTTAACTTTAACTTTAACTTTAACTTTATCTTTAACTTTAATTTTAACTTTACTTTAAATTTAACTTTAACTTTAACTTTAGCTTTAACTTTAACTTTAACTTTAACTTTAAATTTAAATTTAAATTTAACTTTAATTTTAACTTTAACTTTAACTTTAACTTTAACTTTAACTTTAACTTCAACTTTAACTTTAACTTAACTTTAACTTTAACTTTAACTTTAACTTAATTTTAACTTTAATTTTAACTTTAACTTTAACTTTAACTTTAACTTTTACTTTAACTTAACTTTAACTTTAACTTTAACTTTAACTTGAGCTTTAACTTTAACTTTAACTTTAACTTTAACTTTAACTTTAACTTTAACTTTAACTTTAACTTTAACTTTAACTTTAACTTTAAATTTAACTTTAACTTTAACTTCAAATTTAACTTTAACTTTATCTTTAACTTTAACTTTAATTTTAACTTTAACTTTAACTTTAATTTTAACTTTAACTTTAACTTTAACTTTAAATTTAACTTTAATTTTAACTTTAACTTTAACTTTAATTTTAACTTTAACTTTAACTTTAGCTTTAACTTTAACTTTAACTTTAAATTTAACTTTAACTTTAACTTTAACTTTAACTTTAACTTCAATTTTAACTTTAACTTTAACTTTAACTTTAACTTTATCTTTAACTTTAATTTTAATTTTAACTTTAACTTTAACTTTAATTTTAACTTTAACTTTAACTTTATCTTTAAATTTAACTTTAATTTTAACTTTAACTTTAACTTTAATTTTAACTTTAACTTTAACTTTAAATTTAACTTTAACTTTAACTTTAACTTTAACTTTAACTTAACTTTAACTTTAGTTTTAACTTTAACTTTAATTTTAACTTTAACTTTAACTTTAACTTTAACTTTAACTTTAACTTTAACTTTAACTTTAACTTTAACTTTAAATTTAACTTTAATTTTAACTTTAACTTTAACTTAAACTTTAACTTTAATTTTAACTTTAACTTTAACTTTAACTTTAACTTTAACTTTAACTTTAACTTTAACTTTTACTTTAACTTAACTTTAACTTTAACTTTAAATTAACTTTAACTTTAAGTTTAACTTTAACTTTAGCTTTAACTTTAACTTTAACTTTAACTTTAAATTTAACTTTAACTTTAACTTCAAATTTAACTTTAACTTTAACTTTATCTTTAACTTTAATTTTAACTTTAACTTTAACTTTAACTTTAACTTTAACTTTAACTTTAACTTTAACTTTAACTTTAACTTTAAATTTAACTTTAATTTTAACTTTAACTTTAACTTTAACTTTAACTTTAACTTTAATTTTAACTTTAACTTTAACTTTAACTTTAACTTTAACTTTAACTTTAACTTTAGCTTTAACTTTAACTTTAACTTTAAATTTAATTTTAACTTTAACTTTAACTTCAATTTTAACTTTAACTTTAACTTTAACTTTATCTTTAATTTTAACTTTAATTTTAATTTTAACTTTAACTTTAACTTTAACTTTAACTTTAACTTTAACTTTATCTTTAACTTTAACTTTAATTTTAACTTTAACTTTAATTTTAACTTTAACTTTAACTTTAACTTTAAATTTAACTTTAATTTTAACTTTAACTTTAACTTTAACTTTAACTTTAACTTTAAATTTAACTTTAACTTTAACTTTAACTTCAATTTTAACTTTAACTTTAACTTTAACTTTATCTTTAACTTTAACTTTAATTTTAACTTTAACTTTAACTTTAACTTTAACTTTAATTTTAACTTTAACTTTATCTTTAAATTTAACTTTAATTTTAACTTTAACTTTAATTTTAACTTTAACTTTAACTTTAACTTTAAATTTAACTTTAACTTTAACTTTAACTTTAACTTTAACTTTAACTTAACTTTAACTTTAACTTTAATTTTAACTTTAACTTTAATTTTAACTTTAACTTTAACTTAACTTTAACTTTAACTTTAAATTTAACTTTGACTTAACTTTAACTTTAACTTTATCTTTAACTTTAAATTTAACTTTAACTTTAACTTTAACTTTAACTTTAACTTTAACTTTAACTTTAACTTTAACTTTAACTTTAACTTTAACTTTAACTTTAACTTTAACTTTAACTTTAACTTTAACTTTAACTTTAACTTTAACTTTAACTTTAACTTTAACTTTAACTTTAACTTTAACTTCAACTTTAACTTTAAATTTAACTTTAAATTTAACTTCAATTTTAACTTTAACATTAAATTTAAATTTAACTTTAACTTTAACTTTATCTTTAACTTTAACTTTAACTTTAATTTTAACTTTAACTTTAACTTTAACTTTATCTTTAACTTTAATTTTAAATTTACTTTAAATTTAACTTTAACTTTAACTTTAGCTTTAACTTTAACTTTAACTTTAAATTTAAATTTAAATTTAACTTTAATTTTAACTTTAACTTTAACTTTAACTTTAACTTTAACTTCAACTTTAACTTTAACTTTAAATTTAACTTTAACTTTAACTTTAACTTCAATTTTAACTTTAACATTAAATTTAACTTTAACTTTAACTTTGACTTTAACTTTAAATTTATCTTTAACTTTAACTTTAATTTTAACTTTAACTTTAAATTTAACTTTAACTTTAACTTTAGCTTTAACTTTAACTTTAACTTTAACTTTAACTTCAACTTTAACTTTAACTTTAAATTTAACTTTAACTTTAACTTTAACTTCAATTTTAACTTTAACATTAAATTTAACTTAGCTTTAACTTTAACTTTAACTTTGTGTTTAACTTTAACTTTAATTTTAACTTTAACTTTAACTTTAACTTTAACTTTAACTTTAATTTTAAGTTTAAGTTTAACTTTAACTTTAACTTTAACTTTAACTTTAACTTTAAATTTAAATTTAACTTTAACTTTAACTTTAGCTTTAACTTTAACTTTAACTTTAACTTTAACTGCAACTTTAACTTTAACTTTAAATTTAACTTTAACTTTAACTTCAATTATAACTTTAACATTAAATTTAAATTTAACTTTAACTTTAACTTTAACTTTAACTTCAATTTTAACTTTAACATTAAATTTAACTTAGCTTTAACTTTAACTTTAACTTTGTCTTTAACTTTAACTTTAATTTTAACTTTAACTTTAACTTTAACTTTAACTTTAATTTTAAGTTTAAGTTTAATTTTAACTTTAACTTTAACTTTAAATTTAACTTTAATTTTAACTTTACTTTAAATTTAACTTTAACTTTAACTTTAGCTTTAACTTTAACTTTAACTTTAAATTTAAATTTAAATTTAACTTTAATTTTAACTTCAACTTTAACTTTAACTTTAACTTTAACTTCAACTTTAACTTTAACTTAACTTTAACTTTAACTTTAACTTTTACTTAATTTTAACTTTAATTTTAACTTTAACTTTAACTTTAACTTTAACTTTTACTTTAACTTAACTTTAACTTTAACTTTAACTTTAACTTGAGCTTTAACTTTAACTTTAACTTTAACTTTAACTTTAACTTTAAATTTAACTTTAACTTTAACTTCAAATTTAACTTTAACTTTATCTTTAACTTTAACTTTAATTTTAACTTTAACTTTAACTTTAATTTTAACTTTAACTTTAACTTTAACTTTAACTTTAAATTTAACTTTAATTTTAACTTTAACTTTAACTTTAATTTTAACTTTAACTTTAACTTTAGCTTTAACTTTAACTTTAACTTTAAATTTAACTTTAACTTTAACTTTAACTTTAACTTCAATTTTAACTTTAACTTTAACTTTAACTTTAACTTTAACTTTAACTTTATCTTTAACTTTAATTTTAATTTTAACTTTAACTTTAACTTTAATTTTAACTTTAACTTTAACTTTATCTTTAAATTTAACTTTAATTTTAACTTTAACTTTAACTTTAATTTTAACTTTAACTTTAACTTTAAATTTAACTTTAACTTTAACTTTAACTTTAACCTTAACTTAACTTTAACTTTAGTTTTAACTTTAACTTTAATTTTAACTTTAACTTTAACTTAACTTTAACTTTAATTTTAACTTTAACTTTAACTTTTACTTTAACTTAACTTTAACTTTAACTTTAAATTAACTTTAACTTTAAGTTTAACTTTAACTTTAGCTTTAACTTTAACTTTAACTTTAACTTTAAATTTAACTTTAACTTTAACTTCAAATTTAACTTTAACTTTAACTTTATCTTTAACTTTAATTTTAACTTTAACTTTAACTTTAACTTTAACTTTAACTTTAACTTTAACTTTAACTTTAACTTTAAATTTAACTTTAATTTTAACTTTAACTTTAACTTTAACTTTAACTTTAATTTTAACTTTAACTTTAACTTTAACTTTAACTTTAACTTTAACTTTAACTTTAACTTTAACTTTAACTTTAACTTTAACTTTAGCTTTAACTTTAACTTTAACTTTAAATTTAATTTTAACTTTAACTTTAACTTCAATTTTAACTTTAACTTTAACTTTATCTTTAACTTTAACTTTAATTTTAATTTTAACTTTAACTTTAACTTTAACTTTAACTTTAACTTTATCTTTAACTTTAACTTTAATTTTAACTTTAACTTTAATTTTAACTTTAACTTTAACTTTAACTTTAAATTTAACTTTAATTTTAACTTTAACTTTAACTTTAACTTTAACTTTAATTTTAACTTTAACTTTAACTTTAACTTTAACTTTAACTTTAACTTTACCTTTAACTTTAACTTTAACTTTAACTTTAACTTTAAATTTAACTTTAACTTTAACTTTAACTTTAACTTCAATTTTAACTTTAACTTTAACTTTAACTTTATCTTTAACTTTAACTTTAATTTTAACTTTAACTTTAACTTTAACTTTAACTTTAACTTTAACTTTAATTTTAACTTTAACTTTATCTTTAAATTTAACTTTAATTTTAACTTTAACTTTAATTTTAACTTTAACTTTAACTTTAACTTTAAATTTAACTTTAACTTTAACTTTAACTTTAACTTTAACTTTAACTTTAACTTTAACTTTAACTTAACTTTAACTTTAATTTTAACTTTAACTTTAATTTTAACTTTAACTTTAACTTAACTTTAACTTTAACTTTAAATTTAACTTTGACTTAACTTTAACTTTAACTTTATCTTTAACTTTAAATTTAACTTTAACTTTAACTTTAACTTTAACTTTAACTTTAACTTTAACTTTAACTTTAACTTTAACTTTAACTTTAACTGTAACTTTAACTTTAACTTTAACTTTAACTTTAACTTTAACTTTAACTTTAACTTTAACTTTAACTTTAACTTTAACTTTAACTTTAACTTTAACTTTAACTTCAACTTTAACTTTAACTTTAAAATTTAACTTTAAATTTAACTTCAATTTTAACTTTAACATTAAATTTAAATTTAACTTTAACTTTAACTTTATCTTTAACTTTAACTTTAATTTTAACTTTAACTTTAACTTTAACTTTATCTTTAACTTTAATTTTAACTTTACTTTAAATTTAACTTTAACTTTAACTTTAGCTTTAACTTTAACTTTAACTTTAAATTTAAATTTAAATTTAACTTTAATTTTAACTTTAACTTTAACTTTAACTTTAACTTTAACTTTAACTTCAACTTTAACTTTAACTTTAAATTTAACTTTAACTTTAACTTTAACTTTAACTTCAATTTTAACTTTAACATTAAATTTAACTTTAACTTTAACTTTAACTTTAACTTTATCTTTAACTTTAACTTTAATTTTAACTTTAACTTTAAATTTAACTTTAACTTTAACTTTAGCTTTAACTTTAACTTTAACTTTAACTTTAACTTCAACTTTAACTTTAACTTTAAATTTAACTTTAACTTTAACTTTAACTTCAATTTTAACTTTAACATTAAATTTAACTTAGCTTTAACTTTAACTTTAACTTTGTCTTTAACTTTAACTTTAATTTTAACTTTAACTTTAACTTTAAATTTAAATTTAACTTTAACTTTAGCTTTAACTTTAACTTTAACTTTAACTTTAACTGCAACTTTAACTTTAACTTTAAATTTAACTTTAACTTTAACTTCAATTATAACTTTAACATTAAATTTAAATTTAACTTTAAATTTAACTTTATCTTTAACTTTAACTTTAATTTTAACTTTAACTTTAACTTTAAATTTAACTTTAACTTTAACTTTAACTTTAACTTAACTTTAATTTAACTTTAACTTTAACTTTAACTTTAACTTTAACTTTAACTTTAACTTTAACTTTAACTTTAACTTTAACTTTAACTTTAACTTTAACTTTAACTTCAACTTTAACTTTAACTTTAAATTTAACTTTAAATTTAACTTCAATTTTAACTTTAACATTAAATTTAAATTTAACTTTAACTTTAACTTTATCTTTAACTTTAACTTTAATTTTAACTTTAACTTTAACTTTAACTTTATCTTTAACTTTAATTTTAACTTTACTTTAAATTTAACTTTAACTTTAACTTTAGCTTTAACTTTAACTTTAACTTTAAATTTAAATTTAAATTTAACTTTAATTTTAACTTTAACTTTAACTTTAACTTTAACTTTAACTTTAACTTTAACTTCAACTTTAACTTTAACTTTAAATTTAACTTTAACTTTAACTTCAATTTTAACTTTAACATTAAATTTAACTTTAACTTTAACTTTAACTTTAACTTTAACTTTAACTTTATCTTTAACTTTAACTTTAATTTTAACTTTAACTTTAAATTTAACTTTAACTTTAACTTTAGCTTTAACTTTAACTTTAACTTTAACTTTAACTTCAACTTTAACTTTAACTTTAAATTTAACTTTAACTTTAACTTTAACTTCAATTTTAACTTTAACATTAAATTTAACTTAGCTTTAACTTTAACTTTAACTTTGTCTTTAACTTTAACTTTAATTTTAACTTTAACTTTAACTTTAAATTTAAATTTAACTTTAACTTTAACTTTAGCTTTAACTTTAACTTTAACTTTAACTGCAACTTTAACTTTAACTTTAAATTTAACTTTAACTTTAACTTCAATTATAACTTTAACATTAAATTTAAATTTAACTTTAACTTTAACTTTATCTTTAACTTTAACTTTAATTTTAACTTTAACTTTAACTTTAAATTTAACTTTAACTTTAACTTTAACTTTAACTTAACTTTAATTTAACTTTAATTTTATCAAACTTTAATTTAATTAACTTTAATTTTAACTTTAACTTTAATTTTAACTTTAACATTAACTTTAACTTTAACTTTATCTTTAACTTTAACTTTAATTTTAATTTTAACTTTAACTTTAATTTTAACTTTAACTTTAACTTTAACTTTAATTTAACTTTAATTTTATCAAACTTTAATTTAATTAACTTTAATTTTAACTTTAACTTTAACTTCAATTTTAACTTTAACATTAACTTTAACTTTATCTTTAACTTTAAATTTAACTTTAACTTTAACTTTAACTTTAACTTTAACTTTAACTTTAAATTTAATTTTAACTTTAACTTTAACTTTAACTTTAACTTTAACTTTAACTTTAACTTTAACTTTAACTTTAACTTTAACTTTAGCTTTAACTTTAACTTTAACTTTAAGTTTAACTTTAACTTTAACTTTAAATTTAACTTTAACTTTAACTTAACTTTAACTTTAATTTTATCAAACTTTAATTTAATTAACTTTAATTTTAACTTTAACTTTAACTTTAATTTTAACTTTAACTTTAACTTTAGCTTAACTTTAATTTAACTTTAATTTTATCAAACTTTAATTTAATTAACTTTAATTTTAACTTTAACTTTAACTTTAATTTAACTTTAATTTTATCGAACTTTAATTTAATTAACTTTAATTTTAACTTTAACTTTAACTTTAACTTCAATTTTAACTTTAACATTAACTTTAATTTTAACTTTAACTTTATCTTTAACTTTAACTTTAACTTTAACTTTAACTTTAACTTTAACTTTAACTTTAACTTTAACTTTAACTTTAACTTTAACTTTAAATTTAATTTTAACTTTAACTTTAACTTAACTTTAACTTTAATTTTATCAAACTTTAATTTAATTAACTTTAATTTTAACTTTAACTTTAACTTTAATTTTAACTTTAACTTTAACTTAACTTTAATTTAACTTTAATTTTATCAAACTTTAATTTAATTAACTTTAATTTTAACTTTAACTTTAACTTTAACTTTAATTTTAACTTTAACTTTAACTTTAGCTTTAACTTTAACTTTAACTTTAACTTTAACTTTAACTTTAAATTTAACTTTAACTTTAACTTCAAATTTAACTTTAACTTTAACTTTATCTTTAACTTTAATTTTAACTTTAACTTTAACTTTAACTTTAACTTTAACTTTAATTTTAACTTTAACTTTAACTTTAAATTTAACTTTGACTTAACTTTAACTTTAACTTTAACTTCAACTTTAACTTTAACTTTAACTTTAACTTTAACTTTAACTTTAACTTTAACTTAACTTTAACTTTAACTTTAACTTTAACTTTAATTTTAACTTTAACTTTAATTTTAACTTTAACTTTAACTTAACTTTAACTTTAACTTTAACTTTAAATTTAACTTTGACTTAACTTTAACTTTAACTTTATCTTTAACTTTAAATTTAACTTTAACTTTAACTTTAACTTTAACTTTAACTTTAACTTTAACTTTAACTTTAACTTTAACTTCAACTTTAACTTTAACTTTAAATTTAACTTTAACTTTAACTTCAATTTTAACTTTAACATTAAATTTAAATTTAACTTTAACTTTAACTTTAACTTTATCTTTAACTTTAACTTTAATTTTAACTTTAACTTTAACTTTAACTTTATCTTTAACTTTAACTTTAACTTTAACTTTAATTTTAACTTTAACTTTAAATTTCACTTTAACTTTAACTTTAGCTTTAACTTTAACTTTAACTTTAAATTTAAATTTAACTTTACCTTTAACTTTAACTTTAACTTCAACTTTAACTTTAACTTTAACTTTAAATTTAACTTTAACTTTAACTTTAACTTCAATTTTAACTTTAACATTAAATTTAACTTTAACTTTAACTTTATCTTTAACTTTTACTTTAATTTTAACTTTAACTTTAAATTTAACTTTAACTTTAGCTTTAACTTTAACTTTAACTTTAACTTTAACTTTAACTTTAACTTTAACTTTAACTTTAACTTTAACTTTAAATTTAAAATTAACTTTAACTTTAACTTTAACTTTAACTTCAACTTCAACTTTAACTTTAAATTTAACTTTAACTTTAATTTCAATTTTAACTTTAACATTAAATTTAACTTAGCTTTAACTTTAACTTTAACTTTATCTTTAACTTTAACTTTAATTTTAACTTTAACTTTAACTTTAAATTTAACTTTAATTTTAAGTTTAACTTTAACTTTAACTTTAACTTTAACTTTAACTTTAACTTTAAATTTAAATTTAACTTTAACTTTAACTTTAGCTTTAACTTTAACTTTAACTTTAACTTTAACTTTAACTTCAACTTTAACTTTAACTTTAAATTTAACTTTAACTTTAACTTTAACTTCAATTTTAACTTTAACATTAAATTTAAATTTAACTTTAACTTTAACTTTATCTTTAACTTTAACTTTAAGTTTAACTTTAACTTTAACTTTAACTTTAACTTTAACTTTAAATTTAACTTTAACTTTAACTTTAACTTAACTTTAACTTTAATTTTAACTTTAACTTTAACTTTAACTTTAACTTTAACTTTAACTTTAACTTTAACTTTAACTTTAACTTTTACTTTAACTTAACTTTAACTTTAACTTTAACTTTAACTTTAACTTTAACTTTAGCTTTAACTTTAACTTTAACTCTAACTTTAAATTTAACTTTAACTTTAACTTCAAATTTAACTTTAACTTTAACTTTATCTTTAACTTTAATTTTAACTTTAACTTTAACTTAACTTTAACTTTAACTTTAACTTTAAATTTAACTTTGACTTAACTTTAACTTTAACTTTAACTTTATCTTTAACTTTAAATTTAACTTTAACTTTAACTTTAACTTTAACTTCAACTTTAACTTTAACTTTAAATTTAACTTTAACTTTAACTTTAACTTCAATTTTAACTTTAACTTTAACTTTAACTTTATCTTTAACTTTAACTTTAATTTTAATTTTAACTTTAACTTTAATTTTAACTTTAACTTTAACTTTATCTTTAAATTTAACTTCAATTTTAACTTTAACTTTAACTTTAATTTTAACTTTAACTTTAACTTTAAATTTAACTTTAACTTTAACTTTAACTCTAACTTTAACTTAACTTTAACTTTAACTTTAACTTTAATTTTAACTTTAATTTTAACTTTAACTTTAACTTTAACTTAACTTTAACTTTAATTTTAACTTTAACTTTAACTTAACTTTAACTTTTACTTTAACTTAACTTTAACTTTAACTTTAAATTAACTTTAACTTTAACTTTAACTTTAGCTTTAACTTTAACTTTAACTTTAACTTTTACTTTAACTTAACTTTAACTTTAACTTTAACTTTAGCTTTAACTTTAACTTTAACTTTAACTTTAAATTTAACTTTAACTTTAACTTTAACTTCAAATTTAACTTTAACTTTAACTTTAACTTTAACTTTAACTTTAACTTTAACTTTAACTTTAACTTTAACTTTATCTTTAACTTTAACTTTAACTTTAGCTTTAACTTTAATTTTAACTTTAACTTTAACTTTAACTTTAACTTTAAATTTAACTTTAATTTTAACTTTAACTTTAACTTTAATTTTAACTTTAACTTTAACTTTAACTTTAGCTTTAACTTTAACTTTAACTTTAACTTTAACTTTAACTTTAACTTTAAATTTAACTTTAACTTTAACTTTAACTTCAATTTTAACTTTAACTTTAACTTTATCTTTAACTTTAACTTTATCTTTAACTTTAGCTTTAATTTTAACTTTAACTTTAATTTTAACTTTAACTTTAACTTTATCTTTAAATTTATCTTTAATTTTAACTTTAACTTTAACTTTAATTTTAACTTTAACTTTAACTTTAAATTTAACTTTAACTTTAACTTTAACTTTAACTTTAACTTTAACTTTAACTTTAACTTTAACTTTAACTTTAACTTAACTTTAACTTTAACTTTAATTTTAACTTTAACTTTAATTTTAACTTTAACTTTAACTTAACATTAACTTTAACTTTAAATTTAACTTTAACTTTAACTTTAACTTTAACTTTAACTTTAACTTTAACTTTATCTTTAACTTTAACTTTAACTTTAACTTTAATTTTAACTTTAACTTTAACTTTAACTTTAACTTTAAATTTAACTTTAACTTTAACTTTAACTTTAACTTCAATTTTAACTTTAACTTTAACTTTATCTTTAACTTTAACTTTAATTTTAATTTTAACTTTAACTTTAACTTTATCTTTAACTTTAACTTTAATTTTAACTTTAACTTTAACTTTAACTTTAATTTTAACTTTAACTTTAACTTTAAATTTAACTTTAATTTTAACTTTAACTTTAACTCTAATTTTAACTTTAACTTTAAATTTAACTTTAGCTTCAACTTTAACTTTAACTTTAAATTTAACTTTAACTTTAACTTTAACTTCAATTTTAACTTTAACTTTAACTTTAACTTTAACTTTATCTTTAACTTTAACTTTAATTTTAACTTTAACTTTAATTTTAACTTTAACTTTAACTTTATCTTTAAATTTAACTTTAATTTTAACTTTAACTTTAACTTTAATTTTAACTTTAATTTTAACTTTAAATTTAACTTTAACTTTAACTTTAACTTTAACTTTAACTTTAACTTAACTTTAACTTTAATTTTAACTTTAACTTTAATTTTAACTTTAACTTTAACTTAACATTAACTTTAACTTTAACTTTAAATTTAACTTTAACTTAACTTTAACTTTAACTTTAACTTTAACTTTAACTTTAACTTTGTCTTTAACTTTAACTTTAACTTTAACTTTAACTTTAACTTTAACTTTAACTTTAACTTTAACTTCAACTTTAACTTTAACTTTAAATTTAACTTTAACTTTAACTTTAACTTCAATTTTAACTTTAACATTAAATTTAACTTTAACTTTAACTTTATCTTTAACTTTAACTTTAATTTTAACTTTAACTTTTAATTTAAATTTAACTTTAACTTCAGCTTTAACTTTAACTTTAACTTTAACTTTAACTTTACTTTAACTTTAACTTTAACTTTAACTTCAACTTTAACTTTAAATTTAACTTTAACTTTAACTCTAACTGCAATTTTAACTTTAACATTAAATTTAACTTTAACTTTAACTTTAACTTTACCTTTAACTTTAACTTTAACTTTATCTTTAACTTTAATTTTAACTTTAACTTTAAATTTAACTTTAACTTTAACTTTAGCTTTAACTTTAACTTTAACTTTAAATTTAAATTTAACTTTAGCTTTAACTTTAACTTTAACTTTAACTTTAACTTTAACTTTAACTTTAACTTTAACTTTAACTTCCACTTTAACTTTAACTTTAAATTTAACTTTAACTTTAACTTTAACTACAATTTTAACTTTAACATTAAATTTAACTTAGCTTTAACTTTAACTTTATCTTTAACTTTAACTTTAATTTTAACTTTAACTTTAACTTTAACTTTAATTTTAACTTTAACTTTAACTTTAACTTTAACTTTAACTTTAATTTTAACTTTAACTTTAACTTTAACTTAAGTTTAATTTAACTTCAGCTTTAACTTTAACTTTAACTTTAACTTTAACTTTACTTTAACTTTAACTTTAACTTTAACTTTAACTTCAACTTTAACTTTAAATTTAACTTTAACTTTAAATCTAACTTCAATTTTAACTTTAACATTAAATTTAACTTTAACTTTAACTTTACCTTTAACTTTAACTTTAACTTTATCTTTAACTTTAATTTTAACTTTAACTTCAAATTTAACTTTAACTTTAACTTTAGCTTTAACTTTAACTTTAACTTTAAATTTAAATTTAACTTTAGCTTTAACTTTAACTTTGACTTTAACTTTAACTTTAACTTTAACTTTAACTTTAACTTCAACTTTAACTTTAACTTTAAATTTAACTTTAACTTTAACTTTAACTTCAATTTTAACTTTAACATTAAATTTAACTTAGCTTTAACTTTAACTTTATCTTTAACTTTAACTTTAACTTTAACTTTAATTTTAAGTTTAACTTTAACTTTAGCTTTAACTTTAACTTTAACTTTAAATTTAAATTTAACTTTAACTTTAACTTTAACTTTAGCTTTAACTTTAACTTCAACTTTAACTTTAACTTTAAATTTAACTTTAACTTTAACTTCAATTTTAACTTTAACATTAAATTTAAATTTAACTTTAACTTTAACTTTAACTTTAACTTTAAATTTAACTTTAACTTTAACTTTAACTTTAACTTTAACTTTAACTTTAACTTTAACTTTAACTTTAACTTTAACTTTAATTTTAACTTTAACTTTAACTTTAACTTAAGTTTAATTTAACTTTAATTTTAGCAAACTTTAATTTAATTAACTTTAATTTTAACTTTAATTTTAACTTTAACTTTAACTTTAATTTTAACTTTAACATTAACTTTAACTTTATCTTTAATTTTAACTTTAATTTTAACTTTAACTTTAACTTTAATTTTAACTTTAACTTTAACTTTAACTTTAATTTAACTTTAATTTTATCAAACTTTAATTTAATTAACTTTAATTTTAACTTTAACTTTAACTTTAACTTCAATTTTAACTTTAACATTAACTATAACTTTAACTTTAACTTTATCTTTATCTTTAACTTTAACTTTAACTTTAGCTTTAATTTTAACTTTAACTTTAACTTTAAATTTAATTTTAACTTTAACTTTAACTTTAACTTAACTTTAACTTTAATTTTATCAAACTTTAATTTAATTAACTTTAATTTTAACTTTAACTTTAACTTTAACTTTAATTTTAACTTTAACTTTAACTTTAACTTTAACTTAACTTTAAATTTAACTTCAACTTTAACTTTAACTTTAACTTAACTTTAACTTTAATTTTAACTTTAACTTTAAATTTTACTTTAACTTAACTTTAACTTTAACTTAACTTTAACTTTAACTTTAATTTTAACTATAACTTTAACTTTAACTTTAACTTTAACTTTAACTTTAACTTTAACTTTAACTTTTACTTTAACTTTAACTTTAACTTTAACTTTAACTTTAACTTATAACTTTAGCTTTAACTTTAACTTTAACTTTAATTTTAACTTTAACTTTAACTTTAATTTTAACTTTAACTTAAACTTTAAATTTAACTATAATTTTAACTTTAACTTTAACTTTAATTTTAACTTTAACTTTAACTTTAACTTTAACTTTAACTTTAGCTTTAACTTTAACTTTAACTTTAACTTTAAATTTAACTTTAACTTTAACTTTAACTTTAACTTTAACTTTAACTTTAACTTTAACTTCAATTTTAACTTTAACTTTAACTTTATCTTTAACTTTAACTTTAACTTTAATTTTAATTTTAACTTTAACTTTAACTTTAATTTTAATTTTAACTTTAACTTTAACTTTAACTTTAACTTTATCTTTATCTTTAAATTTAACTTTAATTTTAACTTTAACTTTAATTTTAATTTTAACTTTAACTTTAACTTTAACTTTAAATTTAACTTTAACTTTAACTTTAACTTTAACTTAACTTTAACTTTAACTTTAATTTTAACTTTAACTTTAATTTTAGCTTTAACTTTAACTTTAACTTTAACTTAACTTTAACTTTAACTTTAGCTTTAACTTTAACTTTAACTTTAACTTAACTTTAATTTAACTTTAATTTTATCAAACTTTAATTTAATTAACTTTAATTTTAACTTTAACTTTAACTTTTACTTCAATTTTAACTTTAACATTAAATTTAAATTTAACTTTAACTTTAACTTTAATTTTAACTTTAACTTTAACTTTAACTTTAACTTTAACTTTAACTTTAACTTTAACTTTAACTTTAACTTTAACTTTAACTTAACTTTAACTTTAACTTAATTTTAACTTTAATTTTAACTTTAACTTTAACTTTAACTTTAACTTTAACTTTAACTTTAACTTTAACTTTTACTTTAACTTAACTTTAACTTTAACTTTAACTTTAACTTGAGCTTTAACTTTAACTTTAACTTTAACTTTAACTTTAACTTTAACTTTAACTTTAATTTTAACTTTAAATTTAACTTTAACTTTAACTTTAACTTCAAATTTAACTTTAACTTTAACTTTATCTTTAACTTTAATTTTAACTTTAACTTTAACTTTAATTTTAACTTTAACTTTAACTTTAACTTTAACTTTAATTTTTACTTTAACTTTAACTTTAACTTTAACTTTAATTTTTACTTTAACTTTAACTTTAATTTTAAATTTAACTTTAATTTTAACTTTAACTTAACTTTAATTTTAACTTTAACTTTAACTTTAGCTTTAACTTTAACTTTAACTTTAACTTTAAATTTAACTTTAACTTTAACTTAAATTTTAACTTTAACTTTAACTTTAACTTTAACTTAACTTTAATTTAACTTTAATTTTATCAAACTTTAATTTAATTAACTTTAATTTTAACTTTAACTTTAACTTTAACTTTAACTTTAACTTTAACTTTAACTTTAATTTTTACTTTAACTTTAACTTTAATTTTAAATTTAACTTTAATTTTAACTTTAACTTTAACTTTAATTTTAACTTTAACTTTAACTTTAACTTTAGCTTTAACTTTAACTTTAACTTTAAATTTAACTTTAACTTTAACTTAAATTTTAACTTTAACTTTAACTTTAACTTTAACTTTAACTTTAACTTTAACTTAACTTTAATTTAACTTTAATTTTATCAAACTTTAATTTAATTAACTTTAATTTTAACTTTAACTTTAACTTTAACTTCAATTTTAACTTTAACATTAAATTTAAATTTAACTTTAGCTTTAACTTTAACTTTAATTTTAACTTTAACTTTAACTTTAACTTTAACTTTAACTTTAACTTTAACTTAACTTTAACTTTAACTTTAACTTAATTTTAACTTTAATTTTAACTTTAACTTTAACTTTAACTTTAACTTTAACTTTTACTTTAACTTAACTTTAATTTTAACTTTAACTTGAGCTTTAACTTTAACTTTAACTTTAACTTTAACTTTAACTTTAACTTTAACTTTAATTTAACTTTAATTTTATCAAACTTTAATTTAATTAACTTTAATTTTAACTTTAACTTTAACTTCAATTTTAACTTTAACATTAACTTTAACTTTATCTTTAACTTTAACTTTAACTTTAACTTTAACTTTAACTTTAACTTTAACTTTAACTTTAAATTTAATTTTAACTTTAACTTTAACTTTAACTTTAACTTTAGCTTTAACTTTAACTTTAACTTTAACTTTAACTTTAACTTTAACTTTAACTTTAAATTTAACTTTAACTTTAACTTAACTTTAACTTTAATTTTAGCAAACTTTAATTTAATTAACTTTAACTTTAAATTTAACTTTAACTTTAACTTCAATTTTAACTTTAACATTAAATTTAACTTAGCTTTAACTTTAACTTTAACTTTATCTTTAACTTTAACTTTAATTTTAACTTTAACTTTAACTTTAACTTTAACTTTAATTTTAAGTTTAACTTTAATTTTAACTTTAACTTTAACTTTAACTTTAACTTTAACTTTAACTTTAACTTTAACTTTAATTTTAACTTTAACTTTAACTTTAACTTAAACTTTAACTTTAACATTAAATTTAACTTTAACTTTAACTTTAATTTTAACTTTAACATTAACTTTGACTTTGACTTTAACTTTAACTTTAACTTTAACTTTAACTTTAACTTTAACTTTACCTTTAACTTTAACTTTAACTTTAACTTTAACTTTAACTTTAACTTTAACTTTAACTTTAACTTTAACTTAAACTTTAACTTTAACATTAAATTTAACTTTAACTTTAACTTTAACTTTAACTTTAACTTTAACTTTAACTTAAACTTTAACTTTAACTTTAAATTTAACTTTAACTTTAACTTCAATTTTAACTTTAACATTAAATTAAACTTAGCTTTAACTTTAACTTTAACTTTATCTTTAACTTTAACTTTAATTTTAACTTTAACTTTAACTTTAACTTTAATTTTAAGTTTTAACTTTAACTTTAACTTTAACTTTAACTTTAACTTTAACTTTAACTTTAACTTTAACTTTAACTTTACCTTTAACTTTAACTTTAACTTTAACTTTAACTTTAACTTTAACTTTAACTTAAACTTTAACTTTAACATTAAATTTAACTTTAACTTTAACTTTAACTTTTAACTTTAACTTTAACTTCAACTTTAAATTTTACTTTAACTTTAACTTTATTTTATATTTTATTTATTTATTAAACATTTTCTTAATACATATTTTAAATAAATTACAATATAGAAAGAGCACATTCTATTTCTATATAGCATAAGAAAAGTACATGGCATTTTTTATATTAAATTTTAAAATAGTATTAAACGCCAGTTCACATAGTAAAATTCTTTTTCAGTGTGGGGGTGTATAGTTTTTAATAATATTATAGAATAAACTCATAATAATTCAGATAATTAGTTAAGATTACGATAGAGAAACAATTGATAATTCGTTAATTAGTTAAGGTTCCAATAGAGAAACGGTTGATATAGTTACAAAAGTTAGATATGGTTTACAACAACGTCCGCAGCAAGGCTTCTAGATCGTAATGGCTAAAACTAATCAGATACATTTTTTTTTTATTTTGAAATAGGTTAGGATTTCTTATAACCTGTACAGAAGCAGGGAGAGAGTTGAACATTTTGCACGACGTGTATGTATAAAAGCTTCTGAAGTGAGATGTCCTAGCATGCGGGATTTGTACCGATGGAAGCAGATTGCTCCTAAGGTTGTAGACTTCAGAAGGATAACTTTCTAAGTACCCCGATCTAATAAAGAAAGTTTTTAGGACTTTAAATAAATATAGATGACGACATGGTAGTATATCTAGTCTCCTAAAAGATATCATAGCGTGAGACCTGTAGTTTGCGCCACATATGCGTCTTATAATTCCTTTTTGGAGTGTTACAATGGGTGGCAACTTACTAGCCGAGGCGCCACCCCAGCAGGTAATCCCATATTGAAGTTTCGATTGGACTAGACCATAGTAAACAGCTTTTAGAGTGGACATAGTGCAACACTTTTTGAGACGATAGAAGTAACGGGTAGTGTACAGAAAGTAATGTTTTAGTTTCTGAATGTGTGCAGACCAGTTTAAATGATTATCGATTATAATACCTAGGTATTTGAAATTTTCGACAACATCAATCCTGAAGCAGTTATCACCGGATTTAACGTTGGTTGCGAATGAACTTTTCGTGGCATTCAAAGTGCACGCCATATGATGCATGTTAAAACGTGCGCATTCTGCTGAATGAAAAAAAAGATCACAAGCCTCAAATTCTTTGACTTTTACTTTTACTTTAACTTTAACTTTAACTTTACTTTTAACTTTAACTTTAACTTTAACTTTAACTTTAACTTTAACTTTAACTTTAACTTTAACTTAACTTTAACTTTAACTTTAACTCTAACTTTAACTTTAATTTTAACTTTCACTTTAACTTTAACTTTAACTTAACTTTAACTTTAACTTTAACTTTAATTTTAACTTTAACTTTAACTTTAGCTTTAACTTTAACTTTAACTTTAACTTTAAATTTAACTATAACTTTAACTTTAACTTTAACTGTAACTTTAACTTTAACTTTAACTTTAACTTTAACTTTAACTTTAACTTTAACTTCACTTTAACTTTAACTTTAACTTTAACTTAAATTTAACTTTAACTTTAACTTTAGCTTTAACTTAACTTTAACTTTAACTTTAAATTTAGCTTTAACTTTAACTTTAACTTTAAATTTAACTATAACTTTAACTTTAACTTTAATTTTAAC